>NC_136409.1:164337500-164567500 GCF_051521515.1 Lactuca serriola
GCCTCATATTTGTTTTGCCGCAAAACACTTAGGCGTACCAATATAAATGATAATGGATACACATATGTTTTCCAATCAAACATTTTTCCTTAAAGTATGTTAATCATTAACTTAATATACACAAAAACATTTTTTTTGTTTTTTTTTTGTTTTTTTTTTTATTTTTACAAAGCTATTTTTATCAAAAAATTATTTTAAATATATCAAAATTCATAATTTATTCTCTATAAATAGACATCCATATTGATATAGTTTTAAAATAAAAAATTTATATTTTTTAGAGTTCCAGAACTCGTTATTCATAAGTGAATAAAAATCGATCATATTTTTATTAGAGCACATTCGTTATTCATTTATGAATAAAACGCATGTTTAACTTTTTTACAGTTTAAGTATCATTCATATATAAATATAACATATAATATTTTTTTTTACCTAAAATATATTATTTTACATCATCTTTCATCACACGTTATATTTATATATGAATAAAATGTGTATTAATGGTGATCATATGTTATAATCATTAGCTTTATATATATATATATATATATATATATATATATATATATATATATATATATATATATATGTTAGGATTAAATATAAATTACAATTATTATGTGAATGTATAATTATTTCTTGTCCATTTGATTTTAAAAAATGACTGGATGTGATTTGAGGGTATATATGATTAACATAGGATATCATGCACTATATAATTACAATTATTTAATTGTAAGTGTATTTTAATCTACTAACTTATATTTTAAAAGGAAAGATTAAACATTAATTGCATAATTTAATGAGCTTTTTTTTATTAAAAACTTAGTTATCTTATTTTACAAAATTAAACATGGATAATTAACCATCATTTTATAAAAAAAAAAACGTAAGTCCATAAAACTATTTTCATACATGCAATAGATTTCATTCTTTAAGAATGATTCGTGAATATTGTTTATCATATTCTTGAAGAAATTACAACATTCCTTTTACGCAACCAATGTAATAACACCGAATGAGAATTCTTGAGGAATATAAAATATTCATTTTACATATAATCAAATTTTAAACAATATATCCATTTTTTAAAGTATATGTAGTAAATAAGTCATTCTTGGTATGAATTTCTAAAGAATGACTATTCTAAAAAAAGTGAAAAGAATGTGCATTATGAAAGAACAAAATGATAAGACTTCTTTCTCATAGAGTATTATTCATCATCTTCTCCAAGTGCAATCGGTCATCGTTCTCCAAGTTTTTGAAGATTACGGTGCATTCCTAAAGAATATGAATTATCTTAAAACTTGGTTAGTAACAAACACTAACATGCAAAATCAAAACATGTAAATGGAAATATTTGATTCTTATTGTTGTGAATAATTTTGATAAACATAATAGATGATTCTTACAAAAAATAAATTATTAGTACATGATAATTCATAAAGAATGTGTTTGGATACACACAAAATTAATTGTGGTAAAAATATATATTTCTTAAAGAATGTGTTCAGTTTCACATAAAATCAATTAAACATACAGTGTGTGGTAAAAATAAATATATTCTTACAGAATGTGCTTGGTTAGACGCAAAATCAACTGAACCTACTCATAAGTATTGATAATAAATAGATTCTTTAAGAATCATCTAATCCACTACAATTAACCTTCAACATCGGAATCTTAGTCGCGTACGATTAACCTCCAAAATCGAAACCTTAATTCATATTTTAATGATTTATTTTATTAAATCAACATTCATTCTTTAAAGAATTAACATTAATTTTAAACATATAAAAAAACATTGATTCCTCTATTTTTGAAACAATCAATGTCAAAATCTATGGAGATTGAAAAATTCTTTTCAAATTCTCTAGTTGAATATCTCTGGAAGTTTTTTTTAATAGTCATGGTGCCATTGTTACATCGGAGTGAATGTGATGAATATTTGGAAACAATTGAAGATTTCAAACATAAATTTTATTAACTCCATATATATTGATTATCAATTAATGAAAAATAAATAAAGTAATTGCAAAATTCCATACTTATCCGAGACTATTGATTAGACCAAAATTTGTCATACATTCACACAATATTTGTTGGTTATATATGATCGCAACTCTTTCTTTCTCTCTCTCTCTCTCTCTCTCTCTATATATATATATATATATATATATATATATATATATATATATATATATATATATATATATATGATAACCTTTTTTTTTCGGTAAGGACTCGTGAAAACACTTTAAAAAAGCTGAAAAAATTAAAACATAAATACAAATCATAAAATCGAGCATAATACTATATTGGGAGAAAAAGAAAATTAGAATTTTTTTTTCGGATCATTAAAATTGAATCATGGATCATTTTTATGATCTATAATTCACTTTTTATGATCCATGATTCAATTTTAATAATCCAAAATATATTTTAATTTTTTTCTCCTGAATAAAATACTATGCTCGATTTTATGATTTGTATTTTCTTTTAATTTTTTTTAAGATGTTGTCACCAAAAAAAAATCCTCACCGGAACAGGAATATATATATATATATATATATATATATATATATATATATATATATATATATATATATCGTGTCTCCACACCCCATGTGCTGTCATATGGTAAACATGGAAGCAAGGGTGAAATGTTGAAATGAGTGATCTTCAATTGGGAAGATACAATGTATGCAATGAGCACATGTGAAAATACAAATATAAAATAAGATAATAAATAAGATGTGTTGACATAGTGATCACTCAATCTCAGTGGTAGAGGATTGTAGTCCTCTGTTCCCTACGGAAAAATGGTATAAATTAAGAGTAGAATAGACTTAAGAGCGTATATGCTTTTCTAAAAAAAGATGATAAGATGTGTAGAAATGGGTAGTGGGAGCGTAGTAAGAGATCGAATATGGGTATGAATATGAAGTCCAAAACAAATAAATGAATTGCCTTTACCTGAAAACATTGGATCGTAAAATATTCAACGTGTTTTTCCTTCCTCGTTGACTATATATATATATATATATATATATATATATATATATATATATATATATATATATATATATATATATATATATATATATATATATATATATTGCAGTTTAGTACCACGAGAATTACAAAACATATAATAAACGTGATAAAATGATAAAGTTTCCTAGTCTAATATACCCCTCAGTCTAAGGGGGAGGATTGCAGACACTTAGACAGAATCGAAAACCTTGAAAAAGTACTCGTGGTAAACCCGTGGTGAATACGTCGGCGAACTGGTATCGTGACGTGACATGTGAAACCTTGATTTGGCTGCGTTGTACCTTTTCTCTAACGAAGTGAATATGAATCTCAATGTATTTAGTGCGTTGATGCTGTATGGGGTTGCCTGACATGTAAATCGCACTAACATTATCACAGTAAACTAAAGAAGTACGCATGAGAGGACGACCCAATTCGATTAATATATTACGTAGCCAACAGATTTCAACAACTGCATTTGCAACACCCGTATATACTGCCTCTGCACTTGATCGTGAGATTGTGGTTTGCCGATTAGAGGACCATGATAGAAGGTTATAACCAAGGAAAACACAATATCCACAAGTAGAGTGACGAGTGTTTGGACAACCAGCCTAATCTGCATCCGTGTATACTGTAAGAATAGATAGGTTGTTGCGATGCATCTGAAGACCCATAGATATAGTACCCTTAATATACCTGAGAATGCGTTTAAGAGAATTCATGTGTGCTATACGAGGAGCGTGCATATGCATACACACCTATTATATTTTGTATGAGATGTCAGGCCTGGTGAAAGTCAGGTATTGTAGGGCACCAACCAAGCTCCGATAAGTGGTTGGATCATCTATCAAGTCTCCTGCAAAATGACTTAATTTTCCTTCAGAGTCAACAGGTGTAGTAACCGAGTTACAATCTTTCATAATAGCACGGTGGAGGATGTCTGTGGCATATCTCTGTTGAGATAAGAATAGGCTTCCTAGATTTCTAGTGACAACAATACCAAGAAAATAACGCAAAGGCCCTAAATCCTTCATGGCAAACTTGTGTGACAGGCAAGACATGAGATGTTGCTTTAATATCGGCGATGACGTGGTGAGAATGATATCATCTACATAGAGTAAAAGGTAAGCGGTGTCGTGACCATTTCTATAAACAAACAGTGAATGGTCGCATGAACTATGGTGAAATCCCAATGTGGTGACATAATCTGTGAACCTTTGGTACCATGCCCGTGGTGCCTATTTTAGACCATTCAAAGATTTCCTCTGTCTATAGACATGATGAGGATAAGATGGATGACGGAAACCGGAAGGCTGATGCATATAAACTGTCTCTGCCAGATGTTCATGTAAAAAAACATTCTTAACATCTAATTGATTAATCTCCCATTCGTGAAATAATGCAATACTAAGAACTGAGCGTATAGTTGCCGGTTTGACAACCGGGATGAACGTCTCATCGCAATCGACACTAACCTGTTATGTTCTCCCGTGACAGACCATTCGTGCTTTGTAGCGCTCAAGTGAACCATCTGACTTGGTCTTGTGTTTGTAAATCCACATGCAACGTATACCATTCATATGCGGCTCACGAGGTACTAATTCCCAAGTGTTATTGTCAATAAAGGCATTAAACTCATCAGTCATGGAATGGTTCCAAATGGGTTTGTTAAGGGCATCGATTGGGTTACAGGGTAATGGTTCGAAGGTAGTATATGTGTGTAGTTTAAGGGGCTGTTTTGGTTTTGCATTCCTAGTCATTTTACGGGTTTTCATAGTGTGAGTTGGTTGAGTAGGGGGCACCAGTGTGGGGTTCGGTATGGGAGAGTTAGTGATAGATGTCGAAGTGTGGGTGATGGGTGAAGGCTGTTGAGTTTCAGTGGGTTTTGGATGCCGACCATAAACGTAGCAGAGAGGGCCGTTATAGCGAGGAGGAGGGGGTAGGTGATGGGGGTGGGGGTAGGGTAGAAGGTGAAGGATGTGTAGTAATGTCTTGGTTTGTAGGTGAAGTAGGTGTGGTAGTGTGTTGGTTTGTAGGTGGATGTGAAGGGTTTTGGTCCTAAGAACATCCTATGTGCTCATACAAACCCTAATGCTTGGATCTAGGTTTCTCTATTGTACATGTAAGTTATCCAAGACTATAAACCCTAATTCTAGCATAAAAGTAATCATATTAACATAAGAATAGGTTTAAGATGTTACCTTGATTGTTATGTAGCAATAACAATCCCAAATCTCCTTATATTGACTTTAGAAAGCCTAGAGTCACAAATGTCACTCCTCTAATGGTTCACAAACACCATAGGCAAGAGGATGAAGAGGAGAGAGGATGGAGGCTGCCCAAAACGTGTTCTAACCCTAGAAGAGAAGTTCCCCACGTTTTTGAGCCTTAAGGGTTCTATCTATAGTGAGGCTATTAGGGTTATCTAACAAGGAAACCCTAATTTGGTTGCTTAAGCCCTAAGCAACCCATAGACTCCTTTAATCAAGCCCTTGGACGATTTCCTTATGGGTTTCCCATTAGAATTCGTCCACCCCTTGATTCAAGACAATCCATGACCCAAATGGCAATTATCTTATAATTACAATTCCAGTCCCTTAAGTTTAATTAATCTCTTTTAGTTACAAAACTAATTACCAATTAATTATTGACTAATATTAATTAAACAATATGATTTCTCCTTTAATATATTATTCTCATGATATATTAATAAATCATATTTAATCCTTTTTCTCCATAATTCATCCTATCAAGTTGCTTTGGTGAAGGCAACCCAAAAGGACCATGCACCATCGGGTCAAGTACATACCAAAATAGTTATGGACTTAGACACTAATCCAACAGGATGTGGTGTGGTAGTATTTTGATTCATAGAAACCGATTTCCATATGGTGGGATGTAGGTCATCAGAAGATGAGTGGAGAAATTCATAAGATGGAGGGGTGGAGTGGCGAGTAGAAAAGGGAAAAACATGTTCATCAAAGACGACATATATTGAGATAATGATTTTTCGTGTTGATAGTTCATAACATTTGTATCCCCTGTGATCAGAAGGGGTAACCAAGGAAAACACATAAGGTGGATCGATTTTGAAATTTGTGAATGGAAGTGGAAGGTAATAGAGGGTAACAGAGGCATCCAAAGGTTCTTAAGTGATGATATGTTGGATGTTTGCAGTATAGCAAATATGTAGGGGTGGAATGGTTTTTGGTTTTAGTAGGTAGAATATTTAGAAGATATGTGGCCATATGGAGTGCATGATGCCAAAAGGTCGGGATAAGAGAGGCATGTGTAAGTAAAGTCCGAATTATATTATTAATTGATCGAATTTTACGTTAATCTTTACCATTTAATGGCGAACTGTGGGGGAATGAAAAACGGAAAACCATTCCGTTTTGAGTACAAAAATCATGAAAGGATTTATTGTTGTACTCAGTTTCTTTATCACATTGAAACTATTTAATATCACATTCAAATTGTGTCTTGATAAACTTGGAGAAGTTTAGAAATTTGGAATACACATGTGATTTATTAATTAATGGGAATATCCAAAGATAGTTGGTATAATCATCAAGGAAAAAGAGGTAATATCGATGACCTCCGGTGCTTGCAACTTGGGAGGTCCATAAATCACTATGCAGTATGTCAAATGGCATGGAGGTGCAAGTCAAAGAACTGTAGAAAGGCAATTTAATATGTTTACCAAACACACAAGATTGACATAAACGTTTATCAGAAAATTTGCCAACAGAAATATAGTGTTTCTTATTCAAAACACGTAATAATGATGAACTAGGATGCCACAAACGGCGATGCCATAAGTCTTGAGATAGGACAACAAAAGTGGAAGGAGGATTGACTTGAGTAGATGACGACAACAAAGGATAGAGATCTCCGCTTCTGTTACATCAGAGGATAGGAATCCACGTCTGAAATTCCATCACAAGAAAGTCAAAAGGGTCAAATTCAATGGATATATTGTTATCAGTGGTTAAACGATGAACAAAGACAAGGTTTTTGATTAGCTTAGGTGCGTGAAGAATATTTTTGAGTTGTAAAGGTGGAAAGGGTGGTGGTAAGGTTGTGTGACCGGTGCTATGAATTGCGATTTGAAAACCGTTGCCAACGACTATGTTGTTTTGTATACCATTATTGAAATAACGGGGAATGTTACCTGTATTGTATGTGATTTGTAGCCCCATAGTCCAAATACCAATTATGATCAAGATTGAGAGTCATTATGTGCATAGCCTGCTCGATATTTGTTGGCGTGTATGAGTCTGCATAACCAAAAGGTGGGCTATCAAAAACACATGCAAATGTGTTTCGGTTAGGTTACCTATTACCTAGTATGGTTGAACATGGTCCATGAGGGGATTTGTAGCACCTGGTTCCCGGTACGTAAATCTTATTTGAGTATTTTCCATTTTTAGCCTTGGGCTCGATGAGTAGGGACGGGACCCCGGGACGCGTTTAAGTTGGTGACTCGGCGAGTCCATATTCCGGACTCGATGAGTTGCCGCTGCTGGATGAAACCCTAAGTTTCAGGGGTTTGCACCCTATTTAAACAACATGTCTGCCCGAAGCCAGCCCCCATTTCCCCCCCAGAGCTTCCAACCGTCGTTCTAAGATTGTTCATTGAGAGTTTGAAGCAATTGTTGTGTGTTCTTGAAGGTTTTGAGGCAAAAAGGGAAGTAGATCAAGAGGAAGGGAAGGAATCCAAGCATCTTTGTGCTCTCTCAGCAGTTCCTTTGAGGTATAACCCGCTTTCCCCCTGTTTCTATGCTTATTACTTCATTTAAGTCATTCTTGAGCCAATCCCCAAGCTTGTATGTGCAATATAGGTTGTAATAGGTTGATTGGCCTTTAGATCTAGGCAAGATTGAGCTCCAGGAGCTCAGATTTGTTACCTTTATGGACCCATGTTGCTTGTTCACCCTAGATCTACCCTTTTGAGGCATTTTGAGCCATAAATTCCTCATTGGTGAGTATCTACACGTAAAGTTGGAAACTTTACGTGTCATTCATGCTTTAGGAACCCAGATCTGTAAATGGCATGGACTGGAATCGAGAAAAATCGCGTATATAGCGATTGCATGGCGACGACTCGGCGAGTCGTTCATCAGACTCGAAGAGTCTGCTCGCGAGTCTTCGAGTTGTCACTTTTTCGAAGAGTCGAGTGTGAGCAGTGAGTCACGGGGTGTGACTCAGTGAGTTGGGAGGTGAACTCACCAATGGAGGAACTCGGCGAATCAATGCCCTGACTCGGCGAGTTCAAGGCAATCTCCTTAGATCAAGAATAGACTCGGCGAGTCGCAACATAAGTGTTCATCGGATGAAGATGAACTCGACGAGTTGTTCATACAACTCGGCGAGTAGGATGAAGGACTTGAATATCAGTTTAGAAGGAGAACTCGTCGAGTCATCGCCTAACCCGACGAGTAGAAACGGGATTCAGGACAATCGTCTGGGTAGGGACTCGACGAGTTGGAGAGCCAACTCGGCGAGTCGGGTCAACTGAAAGTTGACTCTGACTTTGACTTAGGGCATGATCAGGGGTAAAATGGTCATTTTACCCAAAAGGCAACTAGCAGTGTTTGATAGAGTATGTTGTGGGATTTGCAGCCGGAGGATTTCCGGAGCAGCAGTAGACAGTTAGTTCCCGATCAGATCAACAGCTACTTCGAGGTGAGTTACCTTCCAGTAGCGGTGGGTCTACGGCTACAATGCCGGCTCACCAGTAGGAGTCGTATGTTAGATGATTGTCTTTGTGATATCATCTAGGTTTGCTAATACCTGATATGTTATACGCTAGCATGATATGTTATATGAGATAGAAGTAGAGATCGGTTGATAGGACCGAAGGGTAGTTCAGACACCCCAGAAATGTCTGACAGTACGTGATGATATGTTTGCATGCTGGTTTGTTATGTTATATGCGATAGAGGTAGTAGGAGGGGACTAGTCCCCGAGGATCGGTTGTTAGGATCGATAGGTAGTCAGCACCCCAGAATGGCTTGACACGGGTAGTCAGCACCCCAGAATGGCTTGACACGGGTAGGACGGCACCCCAGAATGGCCGCACGGGTAGTCGGCACCCCAGAATGGCCGTACCGGGTAGTCAGGCACCCCAGAATAGCTTGGCAGTATGTATGTTATGTGTTTGTATGGTATGTGGTACAGTGGGGGAACTCACTAAGCTTTGTGCTTACAGTTTACAGTTTTGGTTTCAGGTACCTCTTCTTCAAAGGGGAAGGAGCCGGCGCGGTAACGGCACATCATGCACACACACTGGTTTCCGCATTTACGAGATTTCTCTGGGATTTATACTCTGATATTTCGATTGGTTGTATGATTGGCTTTTAGACATGGTTTACGTTGTGTTGTGGTTTGATCAAACAATGTTTTTAATTATTAATGTTTTCTAAAGTAATGTTTTAAAACGAAATTTTTTTGGACGTGAAAATTGGGTCGTTACAAGTTGGTATCAGAGCCCTGGTTTGAGGGATTCGGACACACCTTCGGGGTGTCTGAACTCAAATTAAGGGATTAAAAGATTTTCTAAAAGAAAATGTTTTCAAAAAAAAATTGAGAAAAGAGTTTCGATAAAGAACGAAGTGTGTGATGTGCGCGACCGGCCGAGCTCAAGTAAGTATTCCCCAAAGTACCCATACAAGTTTATGTTATGTTTATCAGCTTTTGTAGAACAGCATGCTAGAATAGGACTAAGGATCTAGGTGTGATGCCTTATGTGCCTGCTTTATGTGTTTCAGTTGTATGAGAATTGCATGCTAGTTGTTGAGTAGACAGCAAGTAGGATAGCCTGATTAGGTTATGCCTGATAGTATGAGCTTAGCACTTTATGCTAGTACAGTTCCTGTAAGCAGATAGAGTTGATTGAGATTGTTACCCTTGTCTGAATGCTGCTTGCTTTGTGCTATGTGGGACTCTGAATAATGGGAATTAGCCATTAGGCGAATACGTCACGTCACATGTGATCAGGGTTGAATAATCTTAGAGTACCGGATTTGATCCTACTGCGCAACTCTTGTTTGAGTCCAACCGTTGTAGGGATGAGTCAGGTACTCGAAGGATTATCTGATCCTCGTCACGTGTGATGGTATTCGGGTAATGGCTAATTGGCATTACAAGGAGGTCTGCAGCAGCTGAGCGCTGGATCGAGTAGAGTCGGAGATTTCCCCTAGGGCGAGCCTAGGATGAGTATAGTAGTGATCAGCCATAGTGAAAGGGATCTGGTGGAGTCGAGGCAGTCCTTGAAGAAGGTACGGATAGATGTGGAAGGTAGTATGGGCCCGTACTACTGAAAGCAGAGGATCCGTACCCGAACCAAGGAAGGCCAAGATAAGACCAGGGAACTTGTAGGTAGTTGTGATCCCTTAGGAAGTATCAGTATCACTAATGATTGTTGTGATGTATTGCAGAATGGTGGTACTTCGATCGAGGCCGGTGGATGGCGGTTCAGGAGAGGGGTCAGGTTTGGGATCAGGTTCCGAGCAGGTAGATGAGGGACTACGCGAGTTCATCACGTCAGAGATCACCAGGGGTATCCTTGAGTCGACTCCCATTATCTTCGGGTTGATCAAGGAAGGGATCATCGAGTTGATGGAGGATCGCCTCAGGGCGTTCAGGAGCGACATGGCATCTGGCCAGTCGGGTCCTCGCACACTGTCCTTTAAGGACTTCAGGGGCAGTGGTGCGCCAGATTTCCACGGGGTGAAAGACCCCATTGCTGCCAGGCGATGGATTGCAGACATCGAGTCTACACAGTTGACTAGCTTCTGCCCCGAGGGGTCGAAGGTGAGGTATGCAGCAGGGTGTTTATGGGACCGAGCCCGGGATTGGTGGGAGTCAGTGGGTGACTCGTTGGGAGCCTCAGCTATCGAGGCTATGACCTGGTCGGACTTTGTGACCAGGTTCAGGGCAGAGTTTGCGCCGGCTATCGAGCTTCAGCAGCTGGCCAGGGAGTTTCTAGACATGAGACAGACGACGGAGACTGTGGCGGAGATCACCGCCAAGTTCCGGGAGAGGGCTTTGTTGGTGCCCCAGTATGCTGGTGACGAGGATATGAGGAGGACCCGTTATCATGATATGCTACGAGCTGACATCCGAGAGCATGTTAGCTTTTCGGCTTGCCCTACCTTGGACTCTATGATTGCCAGGGCGAGGGAGAGGGAGATAGATTTGGAGCACATCCGGAAATGGAAATCAGAGGAGGGACAGGCAGGAGGGGCTTCGGGGAAGAAGCCCAAGGGATCAGATGGTAGGCCGAAAGGCTAGTCAGGACCAAGCCGCTGCAGGAAATGCGGCAGGCCGCACGAGGGGGCGTGCAGGATGGGATCATCAGGCTGCTACAACTGCGGCAAGTCTGGGCACTTTAGCAGGGATTACACTGCTCCGGTAGCAGTTATTCAGACATTGGAGTTGCTGTGTTTCCACTGCAACCAGAGGGGCCACAAGAAGGCCAATTGCCCCCAGTTGACAGTTTCAGCGCCGGTGAAGGCGCCAGCTCCAGTGACCCTGCGGATCACGGATGGCCAGCAGGACAAGGCAGAGGCTCCGGTGGTGAGGAGCCGAGCATTTCAGTTGACTACCGAGAAGGCACGCGCCGCACCCGATGTGGTGACAGGTATGATTTTTTTCCCTCTATTTTTTTTGATGTTATGATATTGATATGTGCTCCGTATATATATATATATATATATATATATATATATATATATATATATATATATGTATATATATATATATATATATATATATATATATATATGTATGCATTAGGATCGTTCCATGTGAACGGCATCCCAGTTCATGTGTTGTTCGACTCGGGTGCATCCCGATCGTTTGTTTCCCTTGCGCTTAGCAAGAAGTTTCATGAGACTTCGGGCGAGTTAGATTGCCCTTTAGAGGTAGAGATTGCTGATGATCGATCGGTGCGAGCATCGATGGTGTTTCGAGGTTTCATATTGCGTTTGTTTGAGGAGCGGTACTTGGTAGACTTGGTTCCCATTCCGTTGCGCGGGAACAAGGTGATTATAGGCATGGATTGGTTGAGCCCTAATGAGGCGGTGATAAACTGCGCGCAGCAGCTAGTGCGGGTCAGGACCCCAAGTGGGGGAGAGTTAGTGATTCATGGCGAGAGGCCGCAGTATGGACCCGCAGTATGTTCAGCAGCGAGGGCGAGACGCTACCTTCAGCAGGGATGCGCAGGATATGTCGCGTACGTGATGGATACCAGGGGAGGCGGGTAAGGCGATAGTGAGCAAGGTTTCGGTGGTGCGAGGTTTTGCAGATGTTTTCCCGGAGGAGCTACCTAGGATACCTCCGGAGCGACAGGTGGAGTTCAGGATTGACCTCGTTCCTGGTGCGGCTCCGATAGCCAAGGCACCGTATCGGTTGGCTCCTCCCGAGATGCAGGAGTTGTCTACGCAACTGCAGGAGCTGCTAGACAAGGGATTTATTCGTCCGAGCAGTTCACCTTGGGGAACCCTGATTCTGTTCGTGAAAAAGAAGGACGGGTTGCATCGGATGTGTATAGATTACCGGGAGCTGAACAAGGTAACAGTAAAGAACCGTTACCCGCTCCCAAGGATTGATGACCTCTTTGACCAGCTTCAGGGAGCATCTTGGTTTTCCAAGATTGATTTGCGTTCGGGATACCATCAGATGAGGGTCAAGGAGGAGGATACGCAGAAGACCGCGTTTCGGACGCGCTATGGCCACTATGAGTTCGTGGTGATGCCGTTTGGGCTCACCAATGCTCCTGCCACGTTCATGGACCTCATGAATCGCGTATGCAGACCGATGCTGGATCGGTCTGTGATGGTCTTTATCGATGACATCTTGGTTTATTCCAAGACTCAGGAGGAGCATGAGGAGCATTCGAGAGAGGTGTTGGAGACCCTGAGGAGGGAGAGCTTGTATGCCAAGTTCTCTAAGTGTGAGTTTTGGTTGCGTGAGGTGCAATTTCTCGGACACCTTGTCAACCAGAACGGGATTCTGGTCGATCCGGCCAAGTCGAGGCCGTGATGAGATGGGAGGTTCCGAAGTCTCCATCTGAGATTCGGAGTTTCCTGGGATTAGCAGGCTACTATCGGAGATTTATTCAGGATTTCTCCAAGATAGCCATACCCATGACGCGGCTGACGAAGAAAGCCGTGGTCTTTCGGTGGGGACCCGAGCAGCAGGCTGCATTTGAGACGCTGAGACAAAGACTGTGCGAGGCGCCGATCTTATCCCTGCCAGAGGGCATAGAGGATTTTGTGGTATACTGCGACGCGTCCATTTCAGGGTTGGGCGCGGTACTGATGCAGAGGGGGCATGTCATTGCCTATGCTTCTAGGCAGCTCAAGCCTCACGAGGCGAACTACCCGACACATGATTTGGAGTTGGGGGCAGCGGTTTTTTCCCTCATGATTTGGCGGCATTACCTCTACGGGGTTCGATGTACCATTTACACGGACCACAAGAGTCTGAGGTACCTCATGGATCAGCCGAACCTAAACATGAGGCAGCGTCGGTGGCTGGACGTGGTAAAAGATTATGATTGCGAGATCCTATACCACCCGGGGAAGGCCAATGTGGTGGCCGATGCGCTTAGCCGCAAGGCAGCGCCGATCAGGGACACTTGCATGAGGTTGACCGTTGTGACTCCCCTGTTGGAGCAAATTCGGGAGGCTCAACAGGAGGCTATCAAGGAGGAACATCGGAAGAGCGAGCGTGTGGTGGGTCAGGTTTCCTCCTTTAATTATGATAGCCGAGGACTATTGACACTACACCGTAGGGTGTGGGTGCCGTATCACGGAGGCGTGCGCCAGATTTTGATGGAGGAGGCGCACAAGTCCCGATTCTCTATTCATCCCGGGGCGACGAAGATGTATAGGGATCTTCGTCTAGATTATTGGTGGCCCTGCATGAAGCGTGATGTGGCATGGTACGTTGAGCGGTGCTTGACCTGCAGGAAGGTCAAGGCCGAACATCAGAGGCCGCATGGCAAGATGCAACCGTTGGATATTCCACTGTGGAAATGGGAAGATATCACAATGGATTTTATCACGAAGCTTCCCAGGACCGCGCGTGGAGTGGATTCGATTTGGGTCATCGTGGATCGATTGACCAAGAGTGCTCACTTTATCCCGATTCAGGAGAGCATATCGGCCGAGAAATTGGCCGACATCTATATTAGGGAGATCGTGGCGCGGCACGGGGTGCCAATACCGGTTATCTCGGACAGGGATGTGCGTTTTACTTCCAGATTTTGGAAGAGATTTCATGACGAATTGGGCACTCGTTTGCATTTTAGCACCACCTTTCACCCGCAGACGGATGGTCAGAGCGAGCGGACCATCCAGACTCTGGAGGATATGTTGCGGGCGTGCGTGCTAGACTTCGGTGGTAGTTGGGATACCTATCTTCTCTTGGCCGAGTTCTCCTACAACAACAGCTACCACGCGAGTATCGACCGCCCTCCCTTCGAGCTGTTGTACGGATGGAGGTGCAGGACCCCGATATGCTGGGGTGAAGTTGGCCAGAGAGTCTTGGGGAGCACCGAAGTGGTGCTCAAGACGATCGAGAGGATCCAGCAAGTTCGGAGCAGGCTTCAGACTGCTCAAAGTCGGCAGAAAAGTTATGCCGACAAGCACCGATCCGACCTGGAGTTCCAGGTTGGGGATATGGGTCTCCTGAAGGTGTCGCCTTGGAAGGGCGTCATTCGATTCAGGAAGCGGGGTAAGTTGGGCCCGAGGTTTATTGGGCTGTTTAGGGTTGTAGCCCGGGTGGGCAAGGTGGCGTATAGGCTGGATCTGCCAGTCGAGCTCAGCCAGATCCACAACACTTTCCATGTTTCTCAGCTGTGGAAGTGCCTAGTGGACAACTCAGCAGTAGTGCCGTTAGAGGATATTCAGGTTGATGACAACCTGAATTACATTGAGCGCCCAGTCGTAATCCTCGACAGGAAGTCGAAGGATTTGAGGAACAAGAGGGTGGAGCTAGTGAAGGTGCAATGGCAGAACCGCAAGGGTTCGGAATGGACTTGGGAGCCGGTGGACGAGATGATGGAGCATTACCCCGAGCTGTTTCAGGATCGAGTAGCAGACTTCGAGGACGAAGTCTAAAATAAGCGGGGGAGATTTGTAGCACCTGGTTCCCGGTACGTAAATCTTATTTGATTATTTTCCATTTTTAGCCTTGGACTCGACGAGTCATAGGTCCGACTCGTCGAGTAGGGACGGGACCCAGGGACGCGTTTAAGTTGGTGACTTGGCGAGTCCATATTCCGGACTCGACGAGTCGCCGCTGCTGGATGAAACCCTAAGTTTCAGGGGTTTGCACCCTATTTAAACAACATGTCCGCCCCTAGCCATCCCCCATTTTCCCCCAGAGCTTCCAACCCTCGTTCTAAGCTTGTTCACTGAGAGTTTGAAGCAATTGTTGTGTGTTCTTGAAGGTTTTGAGGCAAAAAGGGAAGTAGATCAAGAGGAAGGGAAGGATTCCTAGCATCTTTGTGCTCTCTCAGCAGTTCCTTTGAGGTATAACCCGTTTTCCCCCTGTTTCTATGCTTATTACTTCATTTAAGTCATTCTTGAGCCAATCCCCAAGCTTGTATGTGCAATATAGGTCGTAATAGGTTTATTGGCCTTTAGATCTAGGCAAGATTGAGCTCCAAGAGCTCAGATCTGTTACCTTTATGGACCCATGTTGCTTGTTCACCCTAGATCTACCCTTTTGAGGCATTTTGAGCCCTAACTTCCTCATTGGTGAGTATCTACACGTAAAGTTGGAAACTTTACGTGTCATTCATGCTCTAGGAACCCAGATCTGTAAATGGCATGGACTGGAATCGAGCAAAATCGCGTATATAGCGATTGCATGGCGACGACTCGGCGAGTCATTCATCAGACTCGGCGAGTCTGCTCGCGAGTCTTCGAGTTGTCCCCTTTTCGTAGAGTCGAGTGTGAGCAGTGAGTCACGGGGTGTGACTCAGTGAGTTAGAGCTAAACTCACCCATGGAGGAACTCGGCGAGTCAATGCCCTGACTCGGCGAGTTCAAGGCAATCTCCTTAGATCAAGAACAGACTCGGCGAGTTGTTCATACAACTCGGCAAGTTGCAGCATAAGTGTTCATCGAATGAAGATGAACTCGACGAGTTGTTCATAAAACTCGGCAAGTAGGATGAAGGACTTGAATATAAGTTTAGAAGGAGAACTCGTCGAGTCATTGCCTAACTCGACGAGTAGAAATGGGATTCAGGACAATCGTCTGGGTAGGGGCTCGGCGAGTTGGAGAGCCAACTCGGCGAGTCGGGTCAACTGAAAGTTGACTCTGACTTTGACTTAGGGCATGATCAGGGGTAAAATGGTCATTTTACCCAAAGGACAACTAGTAGTGTTTGATTGAGTATGTTGTGGGATTTGCAGCCGGAGGATTTCCGAAGCAGCAGCAGCAGCAGTAGACAGTCAGTTCCCGATCAGATCAACAGCTACTTCGAGGTGAGTTACCTTCTAGTAGCGGTGGGTCTACGGCTACAATGCCGGCCCACCAGTAGGAGTCGTATGTTAGATGATTGTCTTTGTGATATCATCTAGGTTTGCTACTACCTGATATGTTATACGCTAGCATGATATGTTATATGAGATAGAAGTAGAGATCGGTTGATAAGACCGAAGGGTAGTTCAGACACCCTAAAAATGTCTGACAGTACGTGATGATATGTTTGCATGCTAGTTTATTATGTTATATGTGATAGAGGTAGGAGGAGGGGACTAGTCCCCGAGGATCGGTTGTTAGGATCGATGGGTAGTCAGCACCCCAGAATGGCTTGACACGGGTAGTCAGCACCCCAGAATGGCTTGACACGGGTAGGACAGCACCCCAGAATGGCCGCACGGGTAGTCGGCACCCCAGAATGGCCGTACCGGGTAGTCAGGCACCCCAGAATAGCTTGGCAGTATGTATGTTATGTGTTTGTATGGTATGTGGTAAAGTGGGGGAACCCACTAAGCTTTGTGTTTATAGTTTACAATTTTGGTTTCAGGTACCTCTTCTTCAAAGGGGAAGGAGCCGTCGCGGTAGCGGCACATCATGCACACACACTGGTTTCCACATTTACGAGATTTCTATGGGATTTATACTCTGATATTTCGATTGGTTGTATGATTGGCTTTTAGACATGGTTTACGTTGTGTTGTGGTTTGATCAAACAATGTTTTTAATTATTAATGTTTTCTAAAGTAATTTTTTAAAACAAAATTTTTTTGGACGTGAAAATTGGGTCGTTACAGGATTAGAGTTCCAACCATTCCAAGGAGTTTGTGGATAAAGGTAATTACCCTGACCATAATTATTCCCACGTCCGCGCCCACCTCTGCTTGAGTTACCTCCACCACGATCCTGCTGTCCACGACCTCCTGTGTGGTGTTGTTGCTGATCATAATCGGACCGATCACGACTACATGTGTTGTGTGAGATGGGTTGTTAGGCTTCCACTGAAGCTTTTTCTATGGCAACAAGTAGCATTGGAAGATGTGGTTGTAATGTGAGCTTTTGGATTTCTTCCAAAATGAGTTTGGACCTTGTTGTATAAAAATAAGGTAGGAGAGAGGTTTGTTGCAAGTGTGTTGCTATGTTTTCATATTTTTCACCAAGACCGAAAATCAATTGTAGCACTAACCGATCCTTAGAGACCGCAGTAGAGTCTGCTTGAGAATAATGATTAGTAAATCCTTAGAGATTGTACTGTAAATTCATTAATATACATGATAAAGTTTCCTAGTCTAATAGAAAACATGTTTGTTATTTTTTTTTTGAATCAAAAAGTAACGTATATAAGTAATCTAGGACATTAATGGTTTTTCAATGCAAGTCTGATCCAAATACTTCAACTTATTCATCTGTTATTCCTTTTGTATTGTGAAACTATTGGCAAGACATCGATGTTTTTGATAATTATGCCTTGTTAAAATATAGAACTTATATATGTACAAAAATTAAATAAGATCATTAGTCTATAATTTTTTTCCATGAAATTCTTCAAATAAACTTGCCCCAAAGCCTATAGAGGTCAATTGCGGAACACTAGTAACATTTTAGGCGTGCAAAGTTTTGGACCATGTACATGATCTGTGGAATTTGGTACCTCCACCACTATGTTCTGATTATAGAATACTAGCAGTATTTCAAATGCGTACTTTTAAGTAAATTATTTGGCACAAAATCACGACTAAAATTACTTGAAATATAAAACAATGATTTCTCATTTCTCATCAATGTTTAATATTCAATTCATCAAATATCTGAAATACAAATAGTAAAATACCAACAACTATTCAAAATAATAGAAAAACATAACAATTAGAATGCAAGTGGCTAGTAAATGGGGTTTATTTACGGTGCTTTCACTACTAACGATTTTTATCTCGCACCACCTCCCATCTCCAAAGATGAAACTATTGTAGTATATCATGTGATCATCTTCAATCGTATTGATAGGTTGGCTCGAAACACAAGAGATATGTTATATCGATTGACGTCCTTCACCTTTTCATCCTTACATGTGATTTGGATGAAATTATCTTGGTGACTGGATATCATTAGAGTTTGCATATTCACATATGTTGCCTCTGCTGCTCAATTTTCGTGTTCAATATCTAGGTTTTTATATTGCTTGGGTCTCGTGCGTTGACAATACCATTTTCTCATACGTTATGTAAAACCCGAAAATTTAAAGCTCAATTTTGGGAAGAATCATCTCTTGGAGATTTGACACGGCGTGTTGGAGGCACCAACACGACGTATCCATATATGAGGAAACATAGATTTTATGAAGTCAACACGACGTGTTGCCTCGTGGAACAGGACGTGTGGATGTCTGATGATGAAACACTAATCTTTCAGGTTTTGCTCCTTATTTAAAGGAATGTGAAGGCTAAGGTTTGTTTACCCTCAGCCCCCATCAGCCCCTCAAGCCCTGAAGAAACCCTGATCATCTTTCCCTCCCATTATTGAGTTATTTTGGTGTTTTTGGAGCTAAGGAAGGAATAAGGTGGAAGAAGGAAGCAAAGATCCAACAAGCAAGCCCCCATTCTTCAGTTTGGCACTCTTCTAGACCTTGCTAAGTGTCCAAGGCTCGAAATTTATCATTTAAAGTTGTTAGATCTTGAGTTTTGTCCCTTTTTCTTCTTGTTCTCGGATGTTGCAAGGGATTGATCTCATAAAGTTTGCAACTTTATGAATCTCTAGGTTAAGTTGACCTAGTAGTGGCTTGGATCTGGTCTTTAACCAAGTTTTGATGCCATGCTTAGAGATTAGATCATAAATCCCCTTTTTGACCTAATATGAGTTCAAGACATACATTGGACATGTATGTCTAAAAAGCACTAACCTTTGGGATGGTTTTGGTGTTTGAATCACTTCTGGAAATGATGGATTTTAGACTTTAAGGATTAAGTGCTTATTTGTTAAGCCCTTGCATTTTTAAGCTCTATGGTTTGGGTGTTGGACCTTTTTGGGTAGTCCCAATGGATAAAGTTGGAAATTTTATCCTTATCGATCACATTTCAGACTAGATCTATGCTACTGAGCTCTTGGATCAAGGAAAACGACTTAACGTATTAAGTTCTTGGATCTTCAGCAAACAAGACGTGTTTCTAAGTCAACACGACATGCTGGTTAGGATTGTCCCGACTTTTTGGGTGCAGACAGAACACAACGTGTTTCTAAGTCAACACGACGTGTTGGGTCAACATGGATTGTTGACCTTGACCTTTGAATTTGACCAAGTTGGACCTTGAAGGTATTTTGGGAATTTTGATGGAATTGGTCATTGGTGGAAACAAGTATCGGTTAAAGAGCTGAGATTCGGAGTCGGTCCTCATCAGCTATTGAATCAAATCGAGAGGTGAGTTTTCCTTAATGTACTTATGGGTTGAAGGCACCAAGGCCAACCCTTTGGATTGTTATCCTGGTTTATCATATGATTGTATACTGTAGTGATTTGTTAGATCTGTATCCTGGTAGATAGGATGATGCTATGCTTAGTGGTCAGTTAGATCTGCCTGTTATTTCTTTTGGCTATATGTTTACCGATTACATGTGATGATATAATGTGGTTGAGTTGAGACTGTACTGCTTTGTGTGGCCAGTCAACAAACCTAATAATATTTATATCGATATGTTATATGTACACTTATCTGTTATGTATATGTCATGGGTTATGTGTGGTTGGGTTGAGGCGGTCCTGCTTTGTGCTGAAGGCCAACATATCCAGGGCGGATCGGATAGACTGAAGGCCAGTAGGGCGTACCAGTCAGGCCAAAGGCCCGGGGAACGGTCCAGATAGGCTGAAGGCCTGGTGTGGCGTACCCGTCACGCTGGAGGTTTTGTGAGCGGTCTAGATAGACTGTAGGCCGGTAGGGCGTTCCAGTCAGACTAAAGGCTCTGTGGCATGCCAGATAGAATGTAGGCTGGTGGGGCGTTCTAGTCATGTTGAAGGCCCTGTATTTATGCTATTTGTTAGTATATGTTATATGTTCTTGTGGTGGTATTTTGGGGGAACTCACTAAGCTTTGTGCTTACAGTTTTGGTTTATGGTTTCAGGTACTTCAGTAGATCGTGGCAAAGTGAAGGCATGACCGTAGACATCATTGGTTTTACAACTAATTGGCTCTTGGGAGACTCTGATTTTAAATAATGCTTTGAAACAGTGGTTTTGTAACACTTCTATTAGACAAAAGGGTTGTTTAGAAAAGTTTTAAATTGGTTGAATTTTTGGGATGTTACAATTTGGTATCAGAGCCTTGGCTTGAGTGAACTGGAGGAACACTTATATGAATCTAGTCTCAAACTAAGGAAAAAGATTTTAAAAAATGATGTGTACGATCATCCGGAGCCACTAAGTAGACCCCAGATTACCACACAGTTATTTGAGATTATGTTATGTTATGATAGAACAACATGCTAGTAATAGGATATGGATCTTCAGGAATCGTATGATAGAATTTGCCGATATACGATGCCTTATCTCTTGTAGAATGCCTTATTGATTGTTGTATGATAGAACAACATGCTAGTAATAAGATACGGATCTTCAGGAATCGTATGATAGAATTTCCTAATATATGATGCCTTATCTCTTGTAGAACGCCTTATTAATTGTTATACGACTCTTTCATGTGTGAACTAACTATTGAGTGAATGTGCTAAGTCACATACTGAATGAATTAAATCGCCTTAGGGTAAGGGATTTGGCCCTGCTGCGCAACTCTTGTCTGAGTCCAACTGTCGTAGGATTAAATATTTTAGCTTGAGATTGTTTAAGTTGTGTAGTATGTGATAGTGTTCATGAGATAGTTATCCGGTACTAATGGATGATCGTGGGGCAGGTGGTGGTAAGATGAGTTATGTGGGGTCAGTCGGCCAATTGCAATATGTTTAGCCTTCCTCTAGGGAGTGAGGATAAAGTGCATGAGTACGCTAGTGTGTATCCGAGATAATGGGAGATAGAAATCGGAATTTTGTATGAGAATATGTCTGTTTTTATTATGTTTTAGTGCCAGTCGACTCTACTACTTAAATGCTGCTTGCTTTGTGTTTTGTGGGACTCTTAATTGATGTGAGTTAGTTGTTAACTGAATATGTTAGTCACGTGTAATCAAGCTTGAATAATCCCAGAGTGATGGGTTTGACCCTATTGTGTAGCTCTTGTCTGAGTCCAACCATTGTAGGGAAAACTCTTTTACTTGAAGGACTATCTGAGCTTTATTACATGTGGTTGTGTTCTCAAAGTAGCTAACTGAAATTATGGGGAGTTCTTCAACAGCTGATGGCAGTGGAGTAGGGAACCCTAGGAGAGCCTAGGAAGTATTTTAGCATGATTGTTCATTGTTGAGCATGTATTAGAATTATTATTATGAGTAGGTCTTGGAGGACCTGGGATGATCCTTGAGGTAAAGTATGGTTAGGTGTGGAAAGTAGTATAAGGCAGATACTACTAGAAGCATAAGATCCGTACTTGAAACAAGGAATGTTTTAGGGATTCTAAAGACCGATCGGGAAAGATTAGCATGGTTTGATACCATTATTCGTGGCAGTAGTTCCATATATGTTGATATTTGGTTGTGGTTGCTCAGGCATGGGGATGCTTCTGGAATTGTTCGGCCCTAGTGCCGAAATTGGTTTGGATTGATTGATGCAAACCTAAAGGAGGTTGTTAGTTTTGGGGTCATGAGGGTTTTGCTCGAGGCCGCGCATTCGAGTCGCTAGACTCAAGGATAGATCGACCGTTATGATAGGTTTGGGGTTTGCAGTTGGAAGTAGAAGGGTTGATTGATGGTTTGGTATGTCGCTATCAATAACATCAATTTTTTCCTTTCAGTCGTCCAGGTTCGAAGGAGGAGTGATCAGGATTGTGAATTAGAGTTTTGGATGTAAAACCCAGTATGGGGACTGTTGGTCGTGGTGTTTGGAGTCAGATTGTCAGCGCGGTAGTCCGCATGTGGGTTGATATGATATGGATGTCAGTGATGTGATCAAGGTCCGTGTTTTTGGGTGATCGGCAGGCCTGGTATCGTTTTGGCGGTTGGAATTGCAGCAAAGGAGTGTATGTTTTAGACCATAATTCGGTACTGGGTTATGCTCTTGTAAGGGAACCTTAATGTTAAGTGGTCATGATTAGGATTTTCAGAGGCCTTTAGCTGAAATTCCGGATTCTCTTTGGAATTATTTGATCCTTATATGGAAGATCATCTTGTGTATATTATTCATTCCCGGGATCAGGGATGGTTGTACCTGGGTATTCTGCTTAGTGGATCATCGATCTGTTCAGATTCATGGAACCGAGGAATGTCTTTTGGGTTCTGCGTGCAAGTGTGTAGGATCTCGATTCAGGGTGTGGCCAAGGAAGAGGTATATAGAGATAGGTAAGCTAGGAGCTCGGTGTAGCTATCAGTTCCTTTTGGGGGTGCAAATGAATAGAGGAGGAACCGTTGGGATCACTCAAGTTACGAATCAATGATGGAGGGAAATTTTCAGATGGTGTTATGGATTTATATTTATAATCTAGCTTGGGCATGGATCGATTAAGGAATCAGTTACAAAATTTGGTGCGCTCAGCTCTGCGAGGGTTTTGGTTCATTAGATTTAATGGCAATACGTCCATGATTATTGGTCGCATCATTTGCCATTCAAAAAAGTTTTTCCGAACGTTTCGAGCTGTGGAAGTTGAAGTTCATTGTGTCAAACTATCATGAAATTTAGTAAGTTTTATGTTCCTTGGTCACTGGGTATATTTTCCGTCAATGGTGGTGTGGAATTTTAGTTCATAGCAGGCTTGGGTTTGAGTAACATTCAGGATCACCTTATAAGTCTTCTCAAGTTGGTTGTGCATTGGCAGAATCTGTTCAGTCTCAATCAAGTATGCGATCTTGTTTTGATGGATCATGAGGATGTCTTCTGTTAATGTTTGAGGCTCGTGCCTCGATAGAACTCTAGTATTTATTCTCTTTTTGGATGAGATTATGGGTTACCTAAGGATATGCATTGTGGTAAATAATTATGTGTATGTGGGCTCGACAAGATAACATTGGGGCTTGGATCGAATTATTCGTTTGGTTCTTTTGGGTGATATCCTTAAAATTAGATCTAGGGTGCAACTGTTTGTCCTATTTTTGGGTCGTGTGTGACCATGATTTCGACGGGTTTTGCATTTGTAGCCACGTGTTCTGTGAAGGAATTAGGATTGGTAAGATTTTGGCATTGTTATGATCTATTGGCGTTGAGGGGGACGTTGGTTAGTTCCATGCAAGGCAATGGAAGGAGGTGAGTATATTTAGGTCCGGGGCACTGGGTGAAGGATGTAATGTCGACTGGATCAGTGTAATACTAGGTAAGGCATTCCAGGAATAGGCTGCAGGCCCGGTAATCATGATTGTTGAGTTCATCTGAGTTTTGTATTTGCGGTATTGGTGCATTGATGGAAGTCGGGAGGCACAATCAACTGGTTTAGAAAGGAATCAATTAAAGGTAGTTGGGAGTATCAGGTGTATATCAGAAAATATCTCGAAATGTTGCATAAAAATCTCGTTGCCTCGCAAGCTATTATGAAAGATTGATTATCAAGGTTGGGAACTGGTCATGAGATCAAAAGTTCTTTGTTTATGTATCAGGTGTTTTTCTCGATGGGGGTACACCTTAACTGTTAAGGATTGGATGTTAATGTGGAATTCCTAGAATTTTCATATTCTCCCATGGGAGCAGTGGTTGGAATGGCATGTCAAGGAGTTACGGTTAAATTAAAGGCTTTAGGTGCATCTTATGGAATTGGTATTTGTGGAAACTTTGCAATTGATGTGTTTGGGTCTTTTCAGATAAGGTATTGGATTCCTGGTTTGGAGCTGAGTACTGATGGTTTACCTTTATCAGTTAACGTCAGCAAGAGCAAGGATTCGTCGGTCGTCGGTATGAGAATTCAACTTTGAATGGGTTCGAATAATGGAAGGTGATCGTATGGTAGGGTCGAATTTTGTCAAGGATCTAGTAGGTGGTTGGGGGTATATGTTTTCGGGTATTTGTAAATCCGTTCAGGTCGGGTAGGTTTTCGGTTTGTGTTGTGAAGCTGAGTCCTTGTGGGAGCAGTTTTGATTGGTTTTATCTTGGAGTCCATCATTGTTAAGGGTTTCAATTTCAGGTATGGCGGTTGGGTACTTGTTGGCTTAAGAAAAATTTGAGATTCATTCTTCGCTAGGGCTCGTGATGTCTTCTATTTTGGATTCAACATTAGTAAGGGTGGGTGGTCACCAGAGCGAGGTGACTTGCACAATCGTTTTTAGGATTCAGGGAGTCCAGTCATGATCGTTTAGTTCAGTATAGGAGATAATATGGAATAATTTCGAGGACAAAATCTAATTTAAGTGGGGGAGAGTTGTAACACCCAAAATTTTGAAGAGCAATTTTGGGAATATTCACCTTTTAGGGATTTGACACAGCATGTTGGAGGCATCAACACGGCATGTACAGATATGAGGAAACGTGGATTTATTAAGTCAACACTACGTGTTGCCTATTGGAACACGGCGTGTTGATGGTTGATGATGAAACCCTAATCTTCCAGGTTTTGCTCCATATTTAAAGGAATGTGGAGGCTAAGGTTTGAGCCCCTCAAGCCCTAAAGAAACCCTGGTCATCTTTCCCTCCTATTTTTGAGCTAGTTTGGTGTTTTTGGAGCTTAGGAAGGAAGAAGGTAAAAGAAGGAAGATCTAGCAAGCAAGCCCCCATTCTTTAGTTTGGCACTCTTCCGGACCTTGGTAAGTGTCCAAGGCACGATTTTAATCATTTGAAGTTGTTAGATCTTGGGTTTTGTCCCTTTTTCTCCTTGTTCTTGGATGCTGCGAGGGATTGATCTTATAAAGTTTGCATCTTTATGAATCTCTAGGTCAAGGTGACCTAGTAGTGGCTTGGATCTAGTATTTAACCAAGTTTTGATGCCATGCTTCGAGATTAGGTCATAAATCCCCTTTTTGACGTAATATGAGTTCAAGACTTACATTGGACATATATGTCTAAAGATCACCAACCTTTGGGATGATTTTGGTGTTTGAATCACTTTTGGAAAGGATGGATTTCAGACTTTAAGGATTAAGTGCTTATTGGTTAAACCCTTGCATTTTTAAGCTCTATGGTTTGAGTGTTGGACCTTTTTGGGTAGTCCAAATGGATAAAGTTGGAAACTTTATCCTTATAGATCACATTTCAGACTAGATCTGAGCTTTGGAGCTCTTGGAATCAAGGAAAACAACTTAACGTATTAAGTTATTGGATCTTCGGAAAACCCGACGTGTTGGTCGGGATTTTCCTGCCTGTTTGGGTGCAGACAGAACACGACGTGTTTCTAAGTCAACACGGCGTGTCGGGTCAATAAGGAATGTTAACCTTGACCGTTGACTTTG
The DNA here is from genome assembly GCF_051521515.1 of Lactuca serriola. Lineage (NCBI taxonomy): Eukaryota > Viridiplantae > Streptophyta > Magnoliopsida > Asterales > Asteraceae > Lactuca > Lactuca serriola. The sequence continues at coordinate 164,363,502 of NC_136409.1, forward strand.
ACCAAGTTGGACCTTGAAGGTATTTTGGGATTTTGATGGACTGTAGGCCGGTGGGGTGTTCCAGTCCGACTGAAGGCTTTGTGTAGTGCCAAATAGACTGTAGATTGGTAGGGAATTCCAGTCATGCTAAAGGCCATGTATGCATACTGTTTGTTAGTATATGTTATATGTTCTTTTGGTGGTATTTTGGAGGAACTCATTAAGCTTTGTGCTTACAGTTTTGGTTTATGGTTTCAGGTACTTCAGTGGACCGTTGCATAGCGAAGGTATGGCCATACACATCCTTGGTTTTATAACTAATTGGATCTTGGGAGACTCTGATTTTAAATAATCTTTTGAAACAATTGTTTTGTAACACTTCTATTAGACAAAAGGGTTGTTTTGAAAAGTTTAAATTCTTCGAATTTTAGGGATGTTACAAGTTGGTATTAGAGCCTTGGTTTGAGTGAATTGGAGGAACACTTCACTACTAGAAAACAGGGCTTTAATGACGCGCAATGTATGACACACAGTGATTTATGACCCGTAAAAGTGGGTATCGTAAAAAAATGTCATCTTTGTTAAAATTTAAAGGATTTAGGGTACGCATTTTCGCGTGTCCTAGGATTTGATGTCGTTTTATAATTTTTTTCACCTAAAACGCGCCTCCTCTTTACTAACTTTGAGCGGGAAATGAAATCCTAAAAATTAGAAAAGCCCGCCTTCCTTTTCTCCATCACTTTTGTTTCCCTCTTTGCCCTAAGCCCTAAGCGTGTTTTGTCGATACTGCCCCCTCAAACATCATTGTGACTCCAGTCGTGTTACCTTTCACTGCAGTTCCAAAACCATAGCTACATGAGTTGCTTAATAGGCCACGAACCACATTCTGAACGTTCCGTAACCAAACGCAGTACAAAATTGATCCCGACGCCGGCCAAAACGCTCTCTGTTACAGCGTCGTTACGATCCAATCAATCAGTCGGTTTGAGATGGGAATGTGTTTGTATCGACTTGGGTTGCTCTGATTCACGATTGGGTTCAGCAAATTGATGATTTATTTGGCGATTGGATCATCAATTTGGCTATTGGATCGCCGATTCGGTGATTGGCAGGAATTCCATCGACTATTCCAAAAATCACTGATTCATCAAAAAACCGCTTCGACTCTTGTTTTGATTCCTCAATACTAGGTACGATTAACATATTATTTCAAACCCCTCTCCCCTTATACTTCATCTACTTCAATTACATGACTCTCGTTTTTCAATGTTAACAATTTACCGAGCAGTGATATTCACTCTCCAATTTATATTTGTCTTTTCTTCTACTGCTATTCTTCGTATTGAGTTCACGTGGTTCATTAGTTAATATGAAATTAACTCAAATTCGTGAATTTTGTACATGAATGTGGTTGAATATAGTTACATTGTCCTCACATTGAATATTATTAATCCCACCTACAGGCTACACAACGGTTAGGGCATCCTATTAAATCCGTATGCAGTAGGCTCAAGGCAAAGGAGGGTAGGATCAAAGGCAATCTGATGGGGAAGTGTGTTGACTTTCAACACGTACAGTCATCACTCCAGGTCCAACCATTAACATTGATCAACTGGGAGTACCATGAAGTATTGCTTTGAATCTTACTTATCCTTAGATTGTTACCTTAATCCTTATAACATTGAAAGGTCTTCTTCTTCTTCTTCTTCACTTTATTATATTTTTCTCTACTTCTTCCTGTTTGAGTTTTAGCTAAAATTGTTTTTTCTTCCATTTTCCATTAGGCTTAAGGAGCTTGTTGAGTATGGTCCTCATCCTCATCCTAGTAAACTGGAGCCAAGCATATTATCAGGGACGATGGTCAAAGGCTTGATCTTTGTTACTTGAAGAAAAGCAGTGCTCATCATCTGGAGTTTGGATACAAGGCATGTTGTACCTTCTGTATATCCTTGATTATGTTGTTATTCTTGATAAATGACAACCTTGTTATCCTACACAGGTGGAGTGATACTTGAATGATGGAGATTTTATGCTTTTCAATCGACAACCGAGTCTGCATAAGATGTCTATAATGGGGAATAGGATTAAGATCATGCCATACTCCACCTTCCGGTTAAATCTATCTGTCACTTCACCATACTTCACTTGAATGGTGAAGATTTTGAGCTGTTAAAGGTATGCTATTGTAGCTTATGTTCTAAATCTTGTTCTTTTACAGTTAGATGCAATAATTGAGTTTGCTTTTATTTTCTTACAGGGGTAGCCCTTTTTACCTGTATGCGTACAACATTATCAAGTGGAATTGCATGCTAGGTCAATTTGTATTCCTTGTTAAGGTAAAAAAACTTTATAATTCATATTCTTGTTTCTTGTCATTTGTATTGCATTTGATGATAAGGATCAAGAGGGCATTTGTATCTTTTTTTATAATTTATAAAAAATAGATTGATAAATCTTGTTTCTTGTCTTACGTTATGTTCCACAGTTCCCCCTGATACAGGCACGATGCTGTCAATTAGTTGTCCATCAAATCAATATTTCAACTGGTATGATTATGATGTAATACCTTTCTTATTTTTCTTACTTGCCGCCTCATCGTATTCACTTTGGATTCTCTATGGTTCTCTCTTCCTACCTGCTTTACTTTTTGCAGCTGGAGTCACTTCTATGGTTCGTATTGCAAATGTAGGTACATTCTCTACCCATTTGACCCATTGGAAATAAAATTTATCCTAAAATGACCAATTTTCCCTTTCTATTTTTTCATGCTATGGGTAGCCAATCTGTGGATGAGTCGCCAGAGCTATCTGAAGCAGACATGCTTGGCTCTTTAGAAATTGTCATATATAGTAATGAATTTGTTTAAAAAATAGGTCTAAGCTAGTGATGCAGGCATTGCATAGAAATTCTTGTTCTTCCCTATGTGTCCATTTGTACAGAGAAGTTGTATGACATTAAATTTTGTGCAATGGATTGTATTTTTGTATATGGTATTTTATTTTCTATTATGAGACATGAGATGCAAATTTAATATGAAAATTAGTAAATCTAGAAATAATTTTTTTAAAAAAATTTTAATATTACGATACGCAAAAATGTGTGTCATCTTCATTTATGACATGGCCTTTCTTGACAGCGGCTTTAATGATACGCATTGCATGTCATAAATGTGCGTCGTAATTGCTTGGATCTAGTTTTTCTACTTTGAACATGCAATAAACTTCCAAGACTTACAAACCCTAGATCTAGCATACTAGTAATCAAATTAACATATGAATTAGGGTTTAGATCTTACCTTGATTGCTATGTAGCAATAACAATCAATTCCTTGGCTTCAGAAAGCTTAGTGCCTCAAGTGTTGCACCTCTAATGGAGTCATAAACACCAATAAGAAACTTGGATGAAGAGAGAAGAGAGGGGAGCACCAAAAATCATCCAGAAACCCTAAGGGAATCATTCACCACGTTTTTGGGGATTAGGGGCTCCTTAAATAGGTAGGCAATTAGGGTTATCTAACAAGGAAACCCTAATTTGACTGCTTAAGCCCTAAGCAGTCCATGGACCCCTTCTGGACCATGCCTTGGACGATTTCTAATGGGCTTCCCCATAGAATTCGTCCAACCTATTATTCCAAGGTGATCCATAGCCCAATTGCAATTATCTTATAATTACAATTCCAGTCCCCTAAGTTTAATTAATCTCTTTTAGCCACAAAATCAATTCTTTATTAATTATTGACAAATATTAATTAAACAATATGATTTCTCCTTTAATATATTATTCTCATAATATATTAATAAATCATAATTAAACCTTTCTCTCCATAATTAATCCTATATATTGCTATGGTGAAGGCAACCCAAAAGGACCATGCTCATAATCGGGTCAAGTACATACCAAAATAGTTATGGACTTAGACACTAATCCAACAGTCTCCCACTTGGATAAGGGATCATATATTCCTCCATTCTCAAGATACCGTACATACATAAGACATGAATTTTAATCATTCTCTCTATACTGTTTCCCGACTTCCGATTTATGACGATTGACAACAGACTACAATTGAACACATCAACTTAGTCTCGGCTTGGCCAAGCACTTAGGTGTCATCACTAAATCATCGAGGGGCCCAAAGATATCGCTTTTATCCCACTTTGGGTAAAAGGAATGGATAAACTTCGACTCATATGCTTACTTGCATTTACTGATCGAATCACACACAACAATAAGTTTTATAACACCAAGTTACTGGGGCGTTTACTTATTATCAATGTCCAACCGACCAGCAAATAACAACTCACACGTCTCAGTTTCAAGAATATACAATATTATCGTCTCACTAATCACCTGTGATAAATCCATGAAGTGATCCAAGTGAGCGTGGGTTTCATCCAATACTCTAATCTTATCAAAGCACTTATGAACCCTGCAGCAAACTTGTGATATGTCTAAAATCTTCAGACAATCTACAAACTCTTCATGACAGTCTTCCTTCATACTTACTTCCAACGTATGACCGACTGTGGAGGTTCGAATAACCCAATTATTCTGGAAGTCAAAACATGCAAACTGAAACACACCAATAATACTTAATCCTATATGGCCCTAAACTTGTGGGAGTAAATAAAACACTTTTGTTTAAACACCATATCGATTACTCATTATTCATTGTTTACTGTTTCAGAAAATCAACTTATTACTCAAATTACAACAATATCTGTCCCATGCACAAAGCATGCACACTATGTTTCCTATGGTCCTTACTTTGTGAAATAGATCAATTGAAAACCTTTTCCAATGATGCTCATTTCATAATTCCCAATCCTTATCATTAGTGTTAGAACACAAGGTTCTTGCCATTACTAGAATATGCTAGATTCTAACATTTTATGCAATGATCCTTTCGCAAATTCATAACACAAAAGTCACCAAGACTTGGCCAATGAAATTACAAAGTACTCTATCGGATATTGTTACAAGACAATTCCGTAGACGTGAAGTCTCACATTCAAAGTACATTCCTTTGAACATCCTTTTTGCATAAAATTTTCTAATGTAGACATAAATTCTTAATTTCCAACTCCCAAAACATTTCCATATATGCCGTATGACAAATCATTCTTAATAGAATCTTATCTATTCATAATAATGTCGATATGGTCCATCCAATACCATACTTCCAACTACTCATAAGCAACCAATCCTCAACGAACTTTGGATCGTCCTTTGATAGTTGTTTAATTATTTTAGTCAAAACCGATTCTAGTCCCTTTTTTTTCTCTTAATGCGCTAGACACTTGGAAAATTTTAGAATGGTCAAATATTATAGCATTTGCAATCGATCCTATACCCGAAGCATATGGGACACGATGCATAAAGATATGATACTTTATCAATCTTCTGCCATATTATTTTATGTGTCACGTTCTCACAATTCGAACTATGAAGAGGGATGTTGTAATCATAATCGAAATTTAAGAACACACTATGTATCCTTTGACTAAATTTATTAAAATTTCTCAATCTAAGCTTTAGATTTTGAAACAAAGTATAATATTCTCTCCCTTAATTATAGCAAAACAACTTTTCAAGCCATGCAACCTTGCAAATTGAATCTTTGTTTTTCTATAATTAATATAGCTAACTTGCTATACTTGCCATAATAATCATACAAGCATAACACTTATGCTCCCACTATCATGATGATTATTATCATATAAGCATAACACATATGCTCCCACTAGCTTTGACATGTATTCAGAAAATAGTTGAACTTCCCGAAAACAATGCCTATTGAATTTCTGAAGTTCATATTTCTAATACCAGATGCTTCGATAAGCCTTTATCTAAGCTTCTTAAACTTATACACGTTTGCCTTAGATAGCTCATATGTGTGTCTAAATAATTCAGAACTTATGTTACTAAGTCCCATATGTTTAGACTAATTGCCAAATCTCACAATTTGAACTATGGTAAGGGATACTGTAACCATAATCGAATTTGAGAATACAATTTTCACAATTGCTATCTTCTTAAAAACCTCTCTTAGTGAAAGCATTTCCTCACAGTCATTTTCATGAAGGAGGGAATCTTATGACACTTAGATTTTATGGTGTATGTGTTCCCATCCATGTGAATTTGCCAAAACCAAAGTTTGCGACAAATCCAAACTTATATGGACTGAACTTTCTTAATCTTGATTTCTTGTCTCATGGTAACATGAATGCCCACCATGTCTTCCAAGCAACTCACCCTTTCATATCAATGTACTTTCCATTGATCAAGGTGCTTTGTCTTTATGCATTCAAATGAGAACTCATAGAACTCACATGCATAATTAACTCAATTGGAATGGCACAGAAAAAGAGTATGGCATCCACGATAGGATTTAAACCTCAAGTCGTGTGCTAGTGATGATCAACTAGGTTTAATTCGTGATTTGTTCTTGAAAGCTTTCAAGACCATTAAGACTCCAACTGACTCCTTGACATATAAGATTCTCTTGTCAAGAACCATACCTTGACAAAACAAATATTCAATAGTTAGTGTAGTTTTTATCAAGACTATCACTTCACATAATTGGTTCTAGTTGGTCTTTGTCTTATCCTAGACATCACAACTTACCAATCTCAAATGTGCAGGAATAAGAAGGAAATTTTCTAATTCCACATTTTTTGAGTGTTATAAACCTACTAAAGACGTGTCACTCAATTCGCAATCTTGGAGTATGACTCTAAGACTCGATATTGGAATGAAGTATAATTGACTTCTTGATTTAACCATTTCCACAATTCCCGATTCCTCTTCTTAGAAATACAAATGTACTAAGACTCACTTATAGGATCAATTGAGATATGGTTCTTAATCATTAAGACTTATCATAAAACACAATAAAAGGTACTATCCCTTCTTCTTAGAATGGAGAAACTTTTATCTTTTTGCCTTCTTGATTCTTCTTATTCATTCTGCTATTAGTTGAAACCTTTTCAATCAACTTAGAATTACACTTAATCTTATAAGTATAATCATGACGAATATCTTTATCACTCTTGTGGTGGACTTGATCAACGCACAACCTAGTGTACTCGATCTCCTAGTCCTTCACTTGACACTTTGTCAAAGAATTAGTCTAATTTCCAAATATGAAGTTTCTCATTCATCACACAACCAAGTTGTATGATTCCAAGTTTCTGTCCAATTGAGACTTGGGCGATGAGAAACTCTCCCTATTTGGTAAATTCTTGACATTTTACAAATAACAAAATCAAGAATCACATCCAATTCAACATTGCTAAAATTAGAAATGCATAAACATCCATTTTCACATATGTCATTGCAAGGATAAATAAATATGACGAAATCAAAATTCATTTTATTGCGGAAAAACTTGTCCTTACAATGCAATTCAAATGAAAACTATGCTATTTCAATTTCTAAGCAATCTATTTTAACTCTAAAGTAGTAGCTCAAAAATCCGATTTTCAAGCAATGCGATCGAAATCCATTTCTTCACGATCAGATTCAACTTACTTCTTCCCTTAAGCTTACTTCTTCCCTTAAATCCTACAAAACATCAAAATGTAATCTTATCACATCACGTATTGAAAATCAAAGAATAGGAACTTATAGAGTTAGTTATTGGATTTTACCTAAAGTAGAGCCATATGTCTTGACTCTCCCATCTCTTAGATCTCTCAGGTAGTTTGGGCTGCTTCGTCTCCAATGCCCTTCTCTTGGCAATAAAAGCAAATGGACTCCTTTGGCACAACACATGGGACAATCTCATACTCAGTCATTTCTGGACTTCCAGTGTTGCCAGTGTCCATTGAAGTTTGGGAGTTTGATTCACCAGAAAAATTTGCTTGACTAGCACGCCAAATCATTGCTGATTCAGCAGCTATAAGCAAATAGGTGAGATCAATGAGGGTCACGTTGTGGTCCATCATATAGTACTCTCTAACGAACTCACTATATGATTCAGGAAGCGACTAAAGAACCCAGTCAACTGGCAATATCTCTGAGATATCGACACCCATCATCCTTAACCTATCAATGTGTGACTTCATCTCTAAGACATGTGCACACACAGGTTTCCCATCTTTGTGTTTACTTGCCAAACGGCTTGAGTGATCTTGAACTTTTCAAGCCTTCGATCTTGTGGGTTAGGGAGAATAATTGGAGGAGGTGGAGGAAGTGAAGCATGATTTCTTGTTCCTCGATCATATCGTGGAACATCATCTTCAGTTGGAAAGCTTGTTCCATGGGATTTGGGAAGACCATGATTGTCATAACTAGACATCTACAAAACCGGAGAAAATTCAAGTTAAGTTGATTAGAATCCTTGATGTACCACCCAAATGAAACATCGAGGCTAGGATCCAACACAATACTCTACAACCTAGAAGAGGGATGTCGTAATCTATTTGCAGAATATTTGAAGGTAGGTAAATGACGATTTACCAATTTCCACCATGAAAAACAAAAAGGAAATTTAAGTTTTAAATCAATTGAAACTCCTGGATCTTTTTAGATTCATTGAACTTTTCAATGGCATGTTTAAATCTCGATTATGCCCTTAATTTGTGACTGGGATGCCGAGGATCACAAATAAGGTGTGAATAACCATGCGAATCACGTGGTGCACTCAATGCTAGTATCACCTAATCAATGTGCCGGTTAGCTACACACGCTCCATTGATCTATGATAAACATCTAGCCACCCTTCGCCACCAATGTCAATCCCAAATTAGTGTGCCGGTTAACCACACATGTTCCACTAACGTTTGACAAGGGTATGAAGTGAAATTCCATGGATTAGCATACAATTTCACATATTTCCTAAAGTAACTATGAGTTGGGAATTTGTAAAAGCATTTAGTTACTTTGTACTTCATTATACTTATAATGGAAGGTTTCTGTCCCATCCTACCCGTTCGGATAACGACCCTCCACTAGTCAAGAGTGCGGTGGGTAAGAGTGGATACCCATTCAATCGCCATTTTATAGGTAATTTCCTTAAACACCCCTTATAGACCAGCTTCGTGAATGAGGCCTACTAACGGTAAGACTGACTCTTTACCCATATATATATATATATATATATATATATATATATATATATATATATAATATTAGACTTTTAGTGTTACATATATATAATATAGGTTGTATTTTACACTTTTAAAATACTAGGTGGTTTTATTAACTTTCTCTTTTAATTAAAATTTTAATTAACTTAAAAAAACCATGTGGGTGTAATTTAGACTTTTCAAAATACTAGAGTTCTAGAATTTAAATATTACATAATTAAACTATTAATCAAAATTTTAAATTCCAAAACTTGAGGGCAAGTTTTGAAACATTTCAAAACATTAGGGTTTAGAATATATATTTCAAAATTAAACTTTTAATCAAAAATTTAAATTACAAAACTTGAGGGCAAGTTTTGAAACTTTTCAAAACATTAGGGCTTAACTTTTTAAATTTCAAAAACAAAACTTTTAAGTTTAAATTTAAACTATAAAACTTAAAGGGAGCAAATTGAAACTTTTCAAACTTACTAGGTCAAATATTTATCTAATAATAATCCTATATTATCCATATTTAACCAAATCCATTAATTTTGATAAGGATAAACATTCCAAACCTAAAAAATCGATTTTAGGCAATAAAAACGAGTTTTGGTAATTACCCTTACCAAAATCTACTAAAAAAATCGAAAATCCCGTCAATAGCACACTGGACTCGCCGAGTTCAGCCTACTCGTCGAGTCCATTGATGGACTCGCCGAGTCGGGGCTACTCGCCTAGTCCACTGATGGACTCGCCGAGTCGACGGCGCAGACAACAAAAAATTTCGACTTTTTGATCCTTTGGCAGTTCACTTTTGCATTTATTCAACTAGAAAAACGACCTAGGCTCTGATACCACTGAAGGGTTTTGTGCAAAACATCAATCCTATGGTGTTCATGCAACCCTAATTGCTTGGATCTAGTTTTTCTACTTTAAACATGCAATAAACTTCCAAGACTTACAAACCCTAGATCTAGCATACTAGTAATCAAGTTAACATATGAATTAGGGTTTAAATCTTACCTTGATTGTTATGTAGAAATAACAATCAATTCCTTGGCTTCAGAAAGCTTAGTGCCTCAAGTGTTGCACCTCTAATGGAGTCACAGACACCACTAAGCAACTTGGATGAAGAGAGAAGAGAGGGGAGCACCAAAAAGCGTCCAGAAACCCTAAGGGAATCATTCACCACGTTTTTGGGGCTTAGGGGCTCCTTAAATAGGTAGGCAATTAGGGTTATCTAACAAGAAAACCCTAATTTGACTGCTTAAGCCATAAGCAGCCCATGCACCCCTTCTGGAACATGCCTTGGACGATTTCTAATGGGCTTCCCCATAGAATTTGTCCAACCTATTATTCCAAGGTGATCCATAGCCCAATTGCAATTATCTTATAATTACAATTCCAGTCCTCTAAGTTTAATTAATCTCTTTTAGCCACAAAATTAATTCTTGACTAATATTAATTAAACAATATGATTTCTCCTTTAATATATTATTCTCATAATATATTAATAAATCATAATTAAACCTTTCTCTCCATAATTCATCCTACATATTGCTATGGTGAAGGCAACCCAAAAGGACCATGCTCATAATCGGGTCAAGTACATACCAAAATAGTTATGGACTTAGACACTAATCCAACACTAACTTCTTTCTTGATACCTTTAAAGTTTAAACTCGTAACACCCGCAGATTCGGTCTAGTTAATTAAAGTATAATAAACATTAAAATGACTTTTTGATAGAAGATTATTTAGGATAAATAATCTTAGCAAAAGTTATAGTATATGTAACAAGGATTTCGTACATATAAAGAGCGTTGGAATCCGAATTCATATGAAGAAGTTATGCTTCTTCGAAGTTTCAAGATTAAGTCAACGCGACTCTATGTATAATAAAAATGAATTTTTGATAAATTACTTTCTAGCCTAAGTGATCTTAACGAAATTCATAGTAATCGTTAATCCGAGAGTGTGAATATAGAGAATGTTTAAATCTGACTTCATTAAAGGAAGTTATGATTTTCTAAGACTCATCGTAATAATGTGCACACCGAAATCAAAATCATAATCGGTTGATTGCTAAACTAAACAATATAAACGAGAATTAAAGATCTCGTGAATAGGATTTCGTCGATATAAGGAAAATCTAGAACTGAGACAGTATGTAGGAGTTATGATTTCTATAGCGATTTCTAACAGTCTTAGCTTATCAAAGTTATATTTTTTTTAGAGTAAGAATTAGCTCGTGGGATCTAAAGGAAGTTGGATCTCGTTGAGGGCTTTCTGGACATATAAATAACATCAAAAATGAAACTCGTATGAATAAGTTATGCCATTTTGAAAATCTAAGAAATCGAGCGCCACATGGCAAGTCGTCTATCCATTTTGAATAAGTTACTTGTATCCGGGTTCCTAAGTGTTTTTCTTTGTGTCTTTAACTGTAATCTTTCTTGAGTCTCCTAGAATTTCTAAGTGTTTTAGTCTACCATCTACCAAATCGAAGTTTAGTTGTGCATCGGTGTAACCATAATTAAACATAGGTGATTAGTCTACGTTTAGTTGAGCTTCGGCCCATGTACAACAAACTTAGCTAAGGTAATTGACGTAAAACCTTGATTTGTATTCTTAATCGAGGGTTAGAGTTTTCTATATGTTAGTGTTGTATATACGTGTGTTCTTATCACATGTTTGAGTTTATATATATATATATATATATATATATATATATATATATATATATATATATATAGTTTACGGAATATACCTAACCTAAGAGTATAAGACCTAGGTTATAGTTGTAATTTCCTAAGAAAGTAATAGTTCGATATAGCCAATAACTTTGATACCAATCTGTCACACCCCCAGTCGGCAGCTGTAATGTTGGGTTGTGAGATGTTTCATGGATCAAAATTATTGAACATACGTTGAATAGTAAAAAATTAACAATGTGAAAAATACATGCTTTTGTTAATACGGGAAATGGAAGTTACATTGTCTCGATGTATAATTACATGATAGTAAAATATGATACATGTCCTAATATTCAGACATAAACGTAAACGAGGTACATAACTATAATTGGAAAAAAAAATTCCAGTGTTCCAATGTGTGAACTTCTTATTTTTCTGAGAAATACATGCGATTTTAAGAACGTCAACATACTTTTGGTGAAATATTCATAGATTTTTAACGTTTGTATCGAAAGTACTTTTGTACCAAAAGTATGTTTACTAAATATGTACTTTATATTTAAAGTATGGTAACTAAATAGGTACTTTTATACCGAATTGTGTTTACTGAACTTGTGCATTTATCCAAAGGCGGTGTTTTATGGTATATAAGTCTGTTTTAACTTATATAATAATTTGTGTACTTTTTATCTAAAGGTAATGTTTCACGATATATAAGTATGTTTCAAGTAATATAATTGTTTTCTTTAACTGTGAATATGAAGGTTACAATGAGTTCCCATAATCGAGTTATGATGCGTTTTTTCCCTTACAACGCTTCATTGGACATCTTGGTTGTACTTTATACAATTATCGCCCGCATCGTGGTTGTAGCTAGCAACCGTTGGCGGGGGTGTCAACCCGTATAGATCTATGCATAACTCTCATGCTCACTTAAGATTTAACGATTATAGGTAGGGGCCTTTGCTAAGTATTAAAGACAGATGATGAATGTATCTCTTTATAGTTTTGGTGAAAGTAGAGTGAAGATCTTTTGATAAAACTTGAAACTTTATCAATCTCATGTATCCCAAATGAGTTTTACCTTTCAGATCTAGAACCAAAGACTATTTTGGAGCCATGTAATGAAATAAGATCCCATTTTTGTCCTCTTTGACTTAAAATGAAGTGGGGCTTGCATGGGGTGTTTATATTCATAAAGTTTGGATTTTTATGGGTCATTTTATTATGATTAAGCTTTTTGGAAATTTTAAGCCTTGGTCTTAGAGGATTAAGGACTTAACAAGATGTTGATTCTTCCAGGTGAAGCACGGTATGGCCTGGGGCTGACCACATCATGGTGAGAAAAGGTCTCACTACTGGTATGTTTTTACCATGATGTGGAAAGAAGTTAGCCACGACGTGGCAGGATCGGGGATCACGACTAGACTATATTAGTCCATAAAGTGGTGAGGGTATTGCCATGGTGTGGAGGTATGCTAATTTGACTATTGACCATTGAATTTTGGACTTGGTTTGACCTTGGGTCAAATGTACGGTTTTAGGTCATATGCTGAGAATTGACCTTGGAATAAGTGTTTAGATGAACGTTGTGCCTTCCTTTCGGTGTTGTGAGTTGTAGTGGTTTCTGATATGTTTGTATCTCATTGTGTTACTTATATCATATGATGTATTGGAGTTGCTGATAACCCATAAGACTGTTGATAGTCTAGCGGGTTGCTGATATCCTATAGGTTTGTTGATAAACTATAGTTGTTGAGTTGCCGATAACTCCGGGCTGCTGATGGCCCATAGCACTGCTGATAGTCCATAGGACTGCAGATTGTCTGTAGGGTTTCTGATAACCCATAACTATTATATATGTTTTGATGTGCTGTGATATATGTGATACTTTGGGGAACTCACTAAGCTTTGGCTTACAATTGTGAATTTAAGTGCTTCAAGTATTTCTAAGGATCGAGGAAAGGAGAAGGTGTCACTGTATCCAATATTGTTCATGATTTTAAGAGATGTTATGATACTCTAACATTTTATAATATAATGTGAAACAATTCTTTTGATGCTTTTTATTTTATGGAAACATCTTTTATCTATTTTAAAATAAAAAATTTTTACTATGGTTTTTTGGACGTTACAAATGCTAAAACTTTTGCTAAAAGCAAGAGACACAAAAGATCGGCTCACTCTCGAGTCGAAAAGAACAAGAGAATGTACATAGTTAATGGAAAAATACATGATTTTACCCATAAGTACAACCATAGTTAATAACCATAAATACTGAGGAGTAAAATAAGAAAAATACATGCCATAACATCCGGAGCTGCAACAATCTCAACGGTTATCAACTGAAATCCCCTGCCTCGGGCCCTCGAATCCTCGAGATTTTTATGCCCGCCGTCAATGAACCCCAGAGTAGAAAGAGTAGGAGCCATGACTTGCTGACCGAATCTATTCGAACACTCTGACCTGATGTATCCAAATTGATTGCATCTGAAGCATAGCTTCAAAGGCTCCTTGAAATGCTTGCTAATATGCCCTGACTTACCATACCTATAACACAAAGACTAACCAGCCTTGCACTCGGCTTGTGGTTCCTCCCATGCTTACTGCACCTTAGTGTAGTCTTCTTTCCATCCCCTTTCCCATAGGTGTCTTGATCTTTTTATATGGTTGACTGGTCGTCTGGGTAGAGGTTGGCCTCTTCATTTTTGCTTATAGCTCTAGCTCGATCTAGCTAAGGTGAGCTACCTCAATCATCCCACAAAAAATATTTCACCTTACGATGATCACACACTCACAGATCTCATATTTCAGCATAGAATTGTACTTGGACATCTTCATGGCTTCCGTAGCCATATATTTTGGACATAACAATCACTTATCATTGTTCAGTATAGTAATCACATGCATAGAATCTATAGTATGTCTTAGAGTAAGGAACTCCTCAGTGAGTCGTTGGACCTCCACAACTTGAATAAACTCCTCCTTGAACAATGTTGAGAAATCATGCTAGGTCATAACCGCAACCTCAGCAAGCGAACGGGTGCTACCAACAAGTTTCCACAAATCCGTAGTTGTATCTCTCATAATGCTTATAGTATAACGAACCTTGGCCTCCTTGGGACAATAACTAGTATGATATGCAGCCTTGATATCCGCAATCCACCTCATACTAGAAAGAGATCATTCTTCCCCTCAAACTGTGGTGGATGGCATGAAAAGAAGTCTCACAACTTGCTACTTGAGTCTGTCTTGACCTAGTCCCCGAGTAGCCAAAACAATCCTCTACGTCACAGTATCCAAAAACTTTGTCCTAATCTGGGCGAACAATTTAAGGAGAAGTTGTTGGACTGCCTCCCTAACCTCGCTAGCAATGACCTCTCAAAAATATGGAGCCTCATTCACCACATGATCCCCTGTTTTGTTTGTAGGTCTACCTTTCATTTACAACATGGCTGAATACATAAAAGGTGCAACTAACATTAAGAATGATTGCATACTACTATATCAATTAAAGTGAGATTCCATCGTACAACAACTACCATTAGTACTTCAGGCCCCTTTGTGATTCCTCCAGATCCAACTACCCATCATGCGCTTCAGATGGTACAGACCCATACCATCATTCGCACCTATTAGTAAATTCCCCCGTAGATCACTCGAAGTTTCTCTACTGAACTAAGTGTTTGGTGATTATTATTTGCATGCGTATTCTGAAACTATGTTATTTCATTTCCTATCATAATCTATTGTCCAACCTGACAATCATGAAATTTGCATATACAACTACACATAAATGTTCTAAAAGTTGATTTACCAAGTTCATAACCAAAAAAGGAATAGGAAATAAGGCCAAATCAAGATTTCTAAGCCTTTTCTAATCATGCTTAACTATGACATATAAATCACCAATTTTGTACATGGATAATTAAACCACAACATATGCGCATATACTAACTGCATATATAATCATCATATAAGCAAGTAAACATGTCACAATAAGACACTAACTAACCATTGAGCTCGTATGATTGAACGATCTACATTCCGTTCTTCGAAGCATAAGACATTTTCCTTTACTCTAAATTTCAAAACTGGTCCCTTTTACTTATCTTTGCTTTTATAAAGAAAAAAACAATTTCCTTTCTAAAAATCCATAATGGTTTGAGTATAAAAACACTATTTAGTATGTTTAATTCTCCTAAACCATTTCTCTGATACCAACTTGTAACATCCTAAAATCAAGCATAGTTTTTTTTTATAAAATAAGAGCAGGGGTAATAAAAAGGGTTTCCATCCATAGCACCATCAAATCATAACGCATCAAAAGTCATCAACAAAAATGAGAGCTAATACCTTTTTCTCAAAACAAAATCCACAAAAGATAATATAAAATGGATGTCGTGCCCCGATGATTGTCTAGATCCCAGATGATGTCGGTTCCTTGCCATTCGTACCTGAATGACCTGCTCATTATACAAATCATATGCCATAACACATCAACCCATAACATCAAGTAATAAATCACATATGACCTATATTCTACCACATAACGTATGTTTGGATATTTCTAACCAATGTGTCTAGAACTCCTCCCCTCCCCCCCCCCCCCCCCCCCCCCCCCCCCCGAGAAGCTATTCTCAACAAGCCCATATCTTCTGATCACACTCCCCTACGAGAGGCTGTTCGTGATCATATTTCCTTGGTAATACGAGAACTTCCCTCTGAGAGGCTTTTCTCTAGTTGCTCGATCCTCCCGACCGCACTTCCCACTAAAATGATATTTGTGGTCATACCTATCATAATCATATAGTCCAACATAATAAGAAAGTTTGTGAGAACTCACCTGGAATGACTAATAAGCTAATCCTCATAGAGAGCTAGGTGGATCTGATACTACCTACAACCACTACATAATAATTAACCCCAATTTAGCAATTAAGGTATATTACGTTATTTCCTCTCCATAAACAAATCCTTCTCTTTCTAATCGTTGATTTTGGAGAAAAAACCATTTTCCTTAATCAATGGTCTAAAATACACTATTAACATATGACCAAATGTCAACTGGTCAAAAAGTCATCAATCAACAGTCCACCATGCCTGTGGCAAACTTTGACCGCATCGTGGAATTATGAGCCTCCTCCAATACTACCTGTTGGACTCTGCCAGAAAATGGCACCCATACCCGACCACACCGGGTCAAAAGTCTGTGAATTTTGGTGGAAAACCTATCAATCTCAACCTTGATCCTATCATGCTTCCAATTTTTCTTCTTGACTCCCTCGGCTAGAGCCTCGCTGATCAAATCCAAAATTGGGGAGTTGATGGTCATCCTCAAACAGTTCCCTAGAGCAGGAGTACTAGTCTCCATGCAGCTCAAAGCATTGACGACCACATTGGCCTTCCCCGGATGATACAGAATCTCATAATCATAATCCTCGACCACGTCAAGCCATCTACATTGCCTCATATTCAGATTCGAATGATCCATAAGATATCTCAAACTCTTATGATCCTTGTATATGGTACATCGGACCCGTTAGAGATACTATCGCTAAATCTCGACGGCAAACCCCACTACCCCCAACCCCAAATCGTGAGTCAGATATCTAACCTCGTGAGGCTTCAACTTCCCGGATGCTTATGCAATGACTATACCTCAATTCATGAGAACCACCCCTAAACATGTGATCGACGCATCACAAAAAAACACAAAATCCTCAACACCCTCGGGGAGGGTCAATATCAGGGCCTCACATAACATCCTCCTTAGAGTCTCAAATGCATTCTGTTGCTCAGGCCCCCAATAGAAATCCACACCTTTTTTCCCCAGGTGGGTCAGAGGAACAACAATCTTGGATAAATTCTAAACAAATCTTAGATAATAACCACCCAACCCCAGAAAAGTACTAAGCTCGGACGGGGACTTTGGCATCTCCCACTGCATTACTGCCTCGATCTGGGCCGGATTGACCAAAATCCCATTCTAATTGATGAGTTGTGCCAAAAACTGGACCTCTCATAACCAGAACCCATACTTAGAGAACTTGGCATAAATCCTCTCCTGTCTCAGCACCCCAAGTAAATCTCTAAGATGTTCCTCATGTTGCTCCCTGGTCTTGGATTAGACTAGAATATCATCATTGAATACAATAACCGACTGATCGAGCATCGGTCTACACACCTGATTCATCAAAACCATTAACGTTTTCGGTGCATTGGTGAGCCTAAACGACATCACGACAAACTCATAATGACCATAACGAGTCTGAAATGATTTCTTCTCCACATACTCCTCCCGGACTCTCATCTAGAGATAACCTGATCTCAGATCAATCTTGGAGAACCAATATGCACTCTGCAATTGATCGAAGAGATCATTAATCCTGGTGAGTAGGTAATGATTTTTTACTGTCAACTTGTTCAACTCCTGATAGTATATGCACATGCGATGAGACCCATCCTTCTTCTTTACAAACAGGATCGGTGCTCCTCAGGGATAACTACTCGGTCTAATAAACTTCTTGCCCAACAAGGAATGTAGCTGAGAGGAAAACTCATGCATCTCTGGTGGTGCGAGGTGATACGAAGATTTAGCAATCAGAGACGCACCGGGTATTAGATTGATCCTTAACTCCACCTGCCTCACAGGAGGCATACCGGGTAAATCCTCCAGAAATACATCTCGAAAATCTCTGAATACTAGCACATCTGAAAACGAAACTCTTCGCTCATCCTGAGTGCCACCCACCTAAGAGAGATAACCCAAACACCCATGTTGAAGATATTGTCGAGCCTTGGTGGCTAAATAAAAGTTCGAACCAACCCTGGTACCCTCACCATAAATAGTTGTTTCTCCCCTACTTAGGGTTTGAGGTACCATCCATTATCTATCACAGTCAATCATGGCTTAAAATATGCTCAACCAGTACATTGCTACAATCATGCAGACATCCTCCGTAGGGATGGGAATCAAATGGATCAGAAAAGAAACTCCAAATATCTCTATGGTACAATCTTGAAATGCACTCAGCATAGAAACTCGTGTTAGTTATCTATGGAAACTTGCAACGGACACTTCAACTCCCCAAGTCAGGTGCCGCCTTGCCCTCCTCTTCCCTGAGCTGAAAAGCAAGACCCTTGGCCTTAGGGGACATAACTCTCCTTTGGCGTTCATTCGTAATCCTCAAAGTAGTCGGGTTTAGTGCCTGCACGGGCCTAGTAGCAAGCAAAGGACATTGGGCCTTCACATGACTCACCTAATACCAATCATAATAAATCTTGGTACTCAATAACGGAGCCTGCTCACGACAATCCCTCCCGAAACGCCCCTCCTCACCACATTTGTGGCACCCAACAGCTGATCAACATGCGCATTCCCGCACCCGCCACAAGTGCGGCTCCTTTGACCTCCAGATTGTTAATCAGCGGGCTTGAACCGGTTCACTGCCGGCTGTAAATGGCCTGGGGTATGACTCTTCTCTCTTATTTTGGTCTCAATCTCAATCTCAATCTCTCCCTCTATCTCTCTCTCTCTCTCTCTCTCTCTCTCTCTCTCTTTCGAGCGAAAGACTGAAATTCGAAAATAGAACTATACCAATGGGTTGAGACAAACTCGTGGATCTCCGTCTTGAGCATGCTCAAGAAATGGGACATCTGGACCTGATCCAAATTAGAATACTCGGGAAAGAAAATGGCTCTCTTAGTAAACATATTGGAGATCTCTGTCACCGAGTTTGTCATCTGTTTCAGCGACATATACTCCTAAGCTAACCTCTCCATCTCCACCAGCATCACATACTAAGTATAGAACATCTCTGCAAACTGCTCCCAGTTCACTTCAGCTTTCTCCAAAGGAGAATAAGTACCACTTACTAGCTTCCATCAGTCCTTTTCCCCCAAACGAAGAAGGTTCATGGCGCGTCTGACCTTTTGGTCCTCCGTACATAAACAAGTGTAGAAAAAGCCCTCCCCATCGGATAACCACCTTATAGAAACAATTAGGTCCTTGACCCTATCAAAATATGGGGCTTCTTGTTTCTGAAGTCCCAATACTGTAATGACCCTCTCCCCTGGAGTCCTGCAGTAGTAACATATGTGATGGCTGCGGCAGCAGCAACCTCTAAGATAGAAGCATAGTGTTCGTTGAACATCTCAATCATGGTGGTATTAATAGACCCAAAAACCTCTGAGATCGCATCTATAAAATCTATGGTTACCTAAGTGGTGATCATCTCGCAGATCTCATCATCAGAAAAATGTGTCCTGTCTAGGCTGCCAGCTCCTGATCCAGAACCTCTAGTGATCGGCGTACTGAAAAACAAACTGGAATACATTAGAAAAGCCACAATTCATACTATGAAATCATTACAAAATCACTAATTCCATGGGGTTCGTGACTTCCTTGATACGCGTATCGGTCATTTGCTTTCAGTAGTATTGGCCCATACTAACATCCACACATACCCGTATTTTTCTTGAAAGAACATCATGGACCATCTGACTATAAAGTACAAAACTAGGATACGCATACATCCTATACATACTCTCTCAAGAGTGGCTAATCCTTCCTCTCGCTGGCCTACTACAATCCATACTCACTTATGAAACTTCTACTAACCATGCAGCCACTCGTGCATGTTAATCATATATAACACTAGATTTGATAGATAGTCGAATACTTGATCCTACCCTAAGCCCACAACCAAATGAGGAAAAGGAAATAAGGCTAAATCAAACATTCTCATGCTATAAAATCTTAGTTATATACAAATATGATGCACACACTAAACAACCATAGTAATAATTTAGTTACATCTAGCATAACAAGAAGCTATCCTAGGCTATCAAGCATCATACATCAGAAAATTCTATAATGAAATTCCTAAAGATCCTTAGCCTACATACTAGCAAGCAATTCTATCAATACACAAAACAAGTGTGGGTATCTTGCGAGGCTCCATTGCTAGCCCTCCCGGAAGGAGTGGAGGACTTCGTAGTCTACTGTGATGCATCCATAATGGGATTGGGTGATGTGTTGATGTAGAGGGGGCACGTGATAACAAATGCATCGAGGCAGTTGAAGCCTCACAAGATGAGATATCCCACCCATGATTTGCAGCTGGGGGCGGTGGTATTCGCCCTCATGATTTGGCACCACTATCTCTATGATGTCTGATGTACCATATACACGAACCATAAGAGCCTGAGGTACCTTGTGGATAAGCCCAACCTGAATATGAGATAAAGGAGGTGGTTGGATGTAGTGAAGTACTATGATTGTGAGGTCTTGTATCATCCGTGCAAGGCTAATGTGGTATCTGATGCCTTGAGTCGTAGAGCAAGGAGTGCTCTAATTTGAGATGTATGTATGCGGACGAGGGTGATGGCTCCAATCTTAGATGTCATCCGAGAGGCCCAAGCGGTGGCCATGAGACCAGAGAACCGCAAGAGAGAGCGGGTGATTGGGCATATTTTTGAGTTTGAGATGGATAGTCAGGGACTGATGACCTTTCATGGCGGATATAGGTGCCATATACGGGTGGATCCCGACAGATTTTGATGGAGGAGGCCCATAGGTCGAGGTTCTCAATCCATCCTAGGGCCACTAAGATGTATTTGGATTTGAAAAACCATTATTGGTGGCCTTGTATGAAGAGAGATGGGGCATGGGTTGTCGAGAGATGTTTGACCTATCACAAGGTCAATGCGGAGCACCAACGCGCTCATGGAAAGTTGCAGCATCTGGAGGTTCCGCTATGGAAGTGGGAACGGATCTCAATGAATTTTATTACAAAATTGCCAAGGACTTGGAGGGGTGTGGATACGATCTAGGTGATTGTAGACCGATTGACAAAGAGTGCTCACTTCTTGGCTATAAGTGAGAACTCTTCTACGGAGAAACTAGTTGAGTTCTATGTTGGAGAGGTGGTGGCTTGGCGTGGAGTGCCAATATCGATAGTGTCTGATCGTAATGTGCATTTTACTTCTAGGTTCTGGAAGAAATTTCATGAGGATTTGGGTACCCGGTTACATTTTAACACTGCATACCATCCGCAGACAGACATACAAAGTGAGCAAACTATTCCGACGCTCGAGGATATGTTGCACACTTGTGTTATGAAATTTGGTGGGAGTTGGGATTCCCATCTACCATTGGCTGAGTTTTCATACAACACTAACCATCACTCCAGCATCAGGATGCCTCCCTTTGAGCTTTTATATGGGAGGAGATGCCAGACTCCTATTTGTAGGGGGAGTTCAGATAAAGGGTGATGGGGAGCACCGAGATAATGCTCAAGACGACAGAGCAAATCCAACAGGTTAGACAGAGGTTGCTGATGGACCAGAGTCATCAAAAGAGTTACGAAGATTGAAGGCATTCCGAGCTAGAGTTCCAGGTTGGTGACATTGTTCTCCTGAAGGTATCCCCATGGAAATGGGTGATCCAATTTAGGAAGCGGGGAAATCTAGGACCTAGATTCATTGGTCCTTTCAGGGTGATTGCTCGAGTGGGCAAGGTAGCTTATCAGTTAGAGCTACCTGAGGAGTCGAGCCAGATTCATAACACTTTCCATGTATCCTAGCCGAGGAAATGTGTAGCCGATGAGACAACAGTGGTTCCCTTAGAGGACATTCAGGTTGATGATCGCCTGAACTATATTGAGAGGTTGGTATCAGTATTAGGTAAGAAAGTAAAGACCTCGACGAATAAGGAGGTGCACCTAGTTAAAGTTCAGTGGTAGCATCGTAAAGGTTCGGAGTGGACTCAGGAGCCAGAGTCCAAGATGCGCAAGCAGTACCCAGAGATGTTTCCAGAGGATAAACTCAAGGGAAAAGTCTGATCCTAGTAAGGGAGAATTGTAACATCCTGAGATAAGGTACGCATCGATGACCCTAACTTTTATTGCATTTGTCAAAACTAGTCCTTAATTGAGAAAATGTGGCAATTAAGTACGCAGGGTGTACGTATGTGTACGCTCAGCGTACTCATGTGCGTCGCATGAATGCGGAGGCCGCCTATTACTTTAGGCATATTAGAGGGTATACTGGGCATACCAGGTTCAGAGTGTAAACCTTAATGACTTGTGTGCCTCTATTTAAGGAACACGATGGCCTAATTTCCAAGCACCATTTCTGGCCTCCAACTCCCATCAAACCCTAAATCCCATTTCCATAGCTTGTGTGAGTATTTGTAGCTTATTGAGTGTTCTTGGAGTTCTTTTGTGAAGAAGGAGCCTTGAAGGAAGGAGATTTAGTGTCCAAGCTCTTGGATCTAAGTTTTTCTATGATTGGTTCATCATCTAGAGGTATCAAGCTCGAAGCTTTCTCATTGTTTTGAATAGTTCATGTTTTTGTCCATTTCTTGGGTTTTATGTCCCAAGCTTGAAGTTTTATGAGTTTAAAGAACTCCAGAGCATAGCTCTTGCCCTTTTAGGTGTTTTTAGACGTTTGGGTTCATAAAAATGAGATCTTGCTCATCAAGATCTCTTTATGCATGAGATATGTGGACCTTTGTGATTAGAGGATTAGAGTTTTTGAGTTTTAGACATGTCCAGTCATGCTAAGGCTTAAAGTCACCAACTTTATGGAGTAATGGACCTTATTCAGCCTAGATCTGTAGTGTTAGCAACTGTCTTAATGGATTAAGACCAAACGAGTGAAAATAGGAAGTTTGGGAAGTACGTCGTGCGTACTCCTAGCTACGCGCTGTGTAGCGCTGAGCCACCCCAATGCATGCATGGCTAGTTGTAGTACCAGCGTAGAGGGATGTACGCCCAATGTACGCACTAGGTGTTGACTTTCTTTGACTTTTAGGGTTTTGGTCAAGATGTGGACTTTTGAGGGAGAAAATGGTCTTTTACGCTCATGAGGTTTAGTAGAGAAACTTGGTCTAACATGTACATTTTAAGGGTTGTTCATGTCAATTATTAATTAGAGGTATATGTGACATATATTAGAGGGAGACTAGACCGGCAGTTCAGGTGCAGGATTTACGTGCTTTATTTGCAAGGTGAGTCTTCTCACTGTACTTACTTGTGTGGTAATCCTTGTGTGACCAGAGGGTATTATTCGTGTTATTGACCAGAGGGTCCTATTTGCTTATATTGAGATATGTGTTAATGAGCATTCTGTTCTTGTGATTTGTGCTATTACATTATGATGTGCATATATTGAGTTATGACCGGAGGGTCCATACCGAGCCGTGATACCGGAGGGTCTTCACTGAGACACATGACCGGAGGGTCCATACCGAGCCGTGAGACCAGAAGTTCCTTACCGAGACATAGCCATGAGAGGCTAATTATTTGTGTATATGGTATTTTGGGGAACTCACTAAGCTTCATTCTTACATTGTGTGTGTGTAAAATGTGTTTCAGGTACATCTCAAGATCGCGGGAAGGCGCCGGCATGATTGTACACACTAGCTTGATGATTTGTGTTTATGTGGATTTTGGGATATTTGACAAACAATTTCTGATGTTTTGTGTTTGGGAAAATTTCAAATTTGGCATGAGAAATGTTAAACTATGTTTTGTGTGAAACTTTTAAAATAAAAATTTTGTTTGAAAATTTAGAGCGTTACAAAAGGTACCAATACCGACCCACTAGATTATGTATCCTGGTTATAGGATAGTTTTATGCTGGTATGTAGCTGAGTAATAGATCTGCATGATTATCTGTATTTGTTGGTTATGTGTTTATGTTTATCTTTTTAAGTTGTGGACCCAATATATGTTATATGGATGTGTGTTGGTACTTTGGGGGAACGCACTATGTGTTGGCTTACAGTTGTAGTTTTGTTTCAGGTACTTCTGAGGACTGTGACAAGGCGAATGTGTGACCATACACATCCTTGGGTTTTATGTCGTTGGATTATGGGAAACTTTGATTTTAAATAATATTATTGGGAACAATGGTTTTTTAAACATTTAACGAGTAAATAGGATGTTTTTGAAAAGTTTAAATTTGTTGAGATTTTTGGGATGTTACACAACCTTTGTGACTTTTCATGGCTACAAAGAGCCCAACACCAAAATCTAACTTAAATCACACTCTAAAGTTCCAAAACTCTTGCATGGTAGAGTATCAAGGTCCAAGCTTTCATTTTTATGATTCTAAACCATCCAAAATGCTTGAAAGGACAACCCAAACCTCTGGAGCATTCCAACCTCACAAAAGTCAAGTTCTTAGGACCCAAAAGGACATAAAAATACACTTAAGCAAGATCTAATAAGGAATTCATCAAGATCTGAACTTTATACCTCAAAAAGGTGCTCTAAGATGTGAAGAGTCCAGATCCAAAGGCTAGATGGCAACACCAACACTCTAAAGATCTTCCTTCTCCACCAAGAACACTAAAATGATACCAAAATGTTACTCCAAGGCTTCAAAACACTCACACACACTTGGGGTTTCGAAATGAGGGCTATAAGGGACGAAGGTTAAAGATAAGAAATGTTTTGAGGCTATAATGGCATTTATATAGGGTGCAAACCATAAAAATTAGGGTTTTCCCTCTGCGTACGAACGTCGGGCGTCCACAAATTTACGCCTAGCGTTCCATTTCCAATGTCTGGTGTTTGGGACCAAAAGGCAAAGTTAATACAAATCACGGTCAATCAATACGAATACCTAGAAACTGGAGTTACACTTCAGATGATCAAAGCAAGGCGAAAATGTGATCATACACGTCCTCCTGCTGAATTATACATGAGAGATTACTTGACGCTCATTCTATGAATTTGATTTGAAAACAATGGTTGATCATTATATGATTTTATGAAAATGTTTTTAATAATGAAAAATTGAGTTATGTTTTTTGGGATATTACACAATATAACCCCTCAACATTCACACTTTGCAGGATTTACCCTTAATGACTTATGACTGACTAATTGACTAACTTATACATTTTTCAACATTTTTTATTCCCCGTCACTTTACTAATTTTTTACCATTAAGTTAACTCTAGGTTAAATCTCTTCTTTAATGAATTTAAAATTAAGACCCTCTTAATAATATTTTTGTAATTTAATTCAAACAAAATTTCATTTAATTATTATCGTCATATCTATATCTTATATTTAATATTTATGAAAATATTTAATTAATTATTTTTTATTTCATTTTAATAGTTGAGTTTGGTTTTCATAATTTGTATTTTTATAAAAACTATAAAAACTTTTATGCCTGAAAAATGTATTAGAGGATCGTTTTTTTCTAGTTCCTCCCTAATTATCTCATGGAAATAAGAAACGATCTCTCATTGTCCGCTCTACCACAAATGTTGGTTGAATATCATGCACATACATAGCAAAGCAGGGTCGACCTTATGCTTTAATGAGTAAAGGTAGGGCTTAGTGCCCCCCAATTGTAAGGGGCCCCATTTAATTTCAAGTCCAGCTTCCTAGTTTCCAAAAAATCACGCCTGCTGATCGATTCTTCAAGCGATGAGTACGACGATTAAACTTCCATTCTTTTTCTCCATTCTCTAACTCGATCTAGGCCTTCTCCAATTGAGTCTTCCACTGAATCACTGTTGTTCTTCACTCTTCAGACTTTGGTTCTTCTTCCTTCTTCATTCCCGGTTTCTCCATTACTCAAAAATCATTGATTTGATGATCTGCTACTATTCTACTGTCTTTGAAACGATAATGTGCTTGTATTTTCACTTTTCACTTTTGATTTTTCTATTATCTAATTATCTAATTGGGTTAATAGCCGGTTAATTAGGGTTAATCTTTTGATCTTTTCAATTATGTGAAATTGTGAATTCTGATGGAATGACGAATGTACCCATAGAATGATAGAAGTAGAAAAAGTGGCGAGATTTGATTTGAATTCTGTGGTTTGGCCTTATAATTTGTTTTTTTAATGAGATTCTTGTTTGACATCATGTTATATAATGTCTTCTGATTAAAACACAAAGTTTTATTATTAAGTTATGTAATTTGTATTTTAACTGCTTTTGGCTTTAACCAAATGCCATGAATGATCAAAGTTGTTAATCTTTTCAATTTTCTGATTTTTTATTCTAGATTGACAGATTCCATTGTTAATTGATTCCATTGCTCACTGATTCCATATTGGTTGATTCCATTGTTCACTAATTCCAGATTAGTAGATTCCATTGTCTTTGAGCTTTCCATTATCTCAGGGACGGTATAATCCGAATCCATATCTTCTATACGTATAGTTATTATTAATCAAATAATTAATAATCATGTTAAAGAGAAAATACGAATTTGGTGCTTCAAAAAGGAAACGAAAAATGCAAAAAAAAGCTTTTCTAGATAAAACAAAAGGGTCATTTGTAAAATATTTAACTACAAAAAAATATTGATAATGAACAACACCAAACTAATGTTGATAATGAACAAGAACAAGCTAATGTTGATAATAATGAGCATGAACCAACTAATATTAAAAATGACAATGAACCAACTAATATTGAAAATGATAATGAACAAACTAATATTGAAATTGATAACAAACAAAGTAATAGTGAAAATGATAACGAACAAACTAATATTGAAATTGATAACGAACAAACTAGTAGTGAAAATGATAACACGCCTTTAAACATATATGATCCAAGTAGATGGAATAATATTACTACTAATTTAAGAGATTTAATCGTAGAAAAATGCCCTATTAAGATTTATGATTTTAAATTTCTAAAAGATCGAAATTTAAGAAGCTTTAGTACAACTCTTTATATGTAAAATGTACCAAACAGAGAAAAATACGAACTAACATGGTTGGTTTATTTCATAGATGTAGATAGAGTTTTTTGTTATCGTTGAAAATTATTTAATGTTAATACATATAAATATTTATTAGCAGATAATGGTAACAATGATTGGAACAATATCTCTAGTATACTAAAAAGACACGAAGCAAGTAACAAACACATTCTTAATATGAGGTCATGGATTGACTTAGAAACTAGATTAGCAAATAATAAAACAATTGACAAGCAAATCCAAGAACAAATAAATAAAGAAAAAGAACATTGGAAAAATGTGTTAATAAGAATAATTATTGTAGTAAAAACTTTAGGAAAAAATAATTTAGCATTTCGTGGAACAAATGAAAAGATTTATGAAGAAAATAATGGTAATTTTTTAATTATAATTGAAATGATTGCGAAATTTGATCTTATTATGCAAGAACATATTAGGAGAATTAATGACAAAGAAATTCATAATCATTATCTTGGACACAATATGCAAAATGAACTTATTAGTTTATTAGAAGGAGTTAAAAGTAAAATTATTAAAAAAGTAAAAGAGGCTAAATACTTTTCAATAATACTTGATTGTACTCCTGATACAAGTCATAAGGAACAAATGTCAATTATCTTACGAGGTTTAGATCTTTCAACAATTCCAATTGAAGTTAAAGAGTACTTTCTAGGATTTTTAATTGTAGGTAATACAACCGGTAAAAGCTTATATAATGCTATAGTTGATGAAATTAAAAATATAGGACTAGATATAAGTGAAGTTAGGGGTTAAAGTTATGACAATTGATCAAATATGAAAGGAAAACATCAAGATGTATATAAACGATTGTTAGATATTAACTCTAGAGCATTCTACACTCCTTGTGGTTGTCATCGTTTAAAGTTAGTAATTTGTGATATGGCTAACTCGTGTGATAAAGTTAGTGAATTTTTTGGAGTTAAACAACGTATATATTCGATATTTACTTCATCAACTCAAAGGTGTAAAATATTAGAAGATAATATATCAAACCTAATACTTAAATCATTATCGCAAACTTGTTGGGAAAGTAAGGTAGAACGTGTAAAAGCAATTAGATTTCAAGCACCAAAATTAAGAAAAACACTTTTACAATTATCCAAAAATTATGGAGATCCAAAAATTAAAAGTGAGGCTAAATGTTTAGCTATATATGAACTTGAAAACTATGAATTTTTATTAGGAATGATTATTTGGTATGGTGTTTTGTTTGCTATTAATATTGTTAGTAAAAACTTGTAATCAAACGATATATGTATCGATGATGTTATAGATCAACTAAATGGATTTGTTTGTTTCTTTGAAGAATATAGAGAAAACGGATTTAAAAAGGCTTTAGATTATGCAAAAGAATTGACTTTAGAAATGAACGTAAAACCTGCATTTCGTGAAAAATGGATCATTCAAATAAATAGACGATATGATGAAAATGTTGCTAATGAAACAATTAAAACCCATGTTCAGTAACTGATTGTTTTTTATATATAGTACATAAAGCCATTACTTCACTTAAAAATAGATTTGAGCAATTTAACGAGTTCAAAAATATTTTTGGTTTTCTATTTAGTATAGAAAAATTAAAACCATTTGATGAAAATATTTTAAAAGAACATTGTTTAAATCTTGAAATTTTTTAAAAACATGATAATAACTTAGATATTGATGGTTTAGATTTATTTTATGAACTAAAACTTTTAAGACATATTGTATATTTAGAACGTGATACAACTATTAATATACTTAATTACATTAAAAAGTTTAGTTCTTTTTTCAAATGCATATGTTGCCTATAGGACAATGTTAATTATTCCTATAACCGTTGCCTCTACAGAAAGAAGTTTTTCTAAATTAAAACTGTTAAAAATTTATTTAAGATCTTTAATGTTATAAGAAATATCAAATGGATTAACTATTTTGTCAATTGAAAAACATTTAGTAAAAAAAATTTATTATGAAAAATTTATTAAAGAATTTGCATCTAAAAAGATTAGAAAAATTAACTTGATATCATAAAATATATTCAAAAAAAACATATACATAAAAAAAATAATAGAAAATAAAAAATAAAAAAAATTTAGCTCTATCATTTTTAAACTTTTAGTTTATTATTGCCGGTCTCAATCCCAGATAAAAGAGTAGGGTTTATAACATTAAAAAGCGCCTCAAATTTTATGATAGAGCCCACCCTAATTGAGCCTCTCATATGTGAAAGCTATAACAAATTTAACATCATCACTACATTTGCTGTAAAAAGGAGCATAAATTAAGAAAATCAGAAAACTAATACGTGGACCTGTGAAATCTTAACTATTACAAAAGTGAAACGTTTCTTAAACAAGAACAGAACACCATTATTTGCCAATCTCTTGAGATCTTCAATGATATCTGCATTTATGTAAAAAGATTCCACCTTTATGAAATATGCAATCTTGCTAAGACACGTATATGTAAAGAGAAACTAAAGTGGCACTTTCTCAGGCCATAAATACGACTCACCATTATTTGCCAATAAACAAATATAGTGGCATGTATCATTGGGGGATACAGTAGTGTTGGCCAAACTCCCAACACAACGAAGGAATGCCCATATTGCTGTCAAGAACATGCTTTACATACTTGTACCATGCTTTATCGTATATCTAATGACCAATAATGTCATATTCAAGTATATATACCAAAGCATAGAGGATAAGGTTACTATAACAAAAACTCCTCAGCTTGCCTTTCGACTCACAAAGATGGCTGCTGCTTCAAGATTTAGCATCAGATCCCAAACAAAGTCCATTAGCTTGCCTAGCAGATCGCATCCGACCACTCTTCGAATCGAAGAACTGATCAACAAGATCAAAACAACAGCATCTACAGAGACAATCTGCAGTGGTTTATCCCAGCTGACAGGATTGTACGAATGCATGGATGAGCTACTAACTTCCTCAACCACCCACGTTTTGATGTCTCGACAACAAAACAAGAAATGGGTCGATGAGCTAATGGAGGAATCTGTGATGCTCTTGGATGTTTGTGGCAATATAAGGGATATTCTATCAGAAATCAAAGGCCATACTAGGGATCTTCTTTGTGCTCTACGGAGGAGAAAGGGAGACTTGAATATCCAAAACAGCATAACAAAGTACAATTGCTTCAGAAAGAAGATGATAAAAGACGTTAGAAAATTAGTTGCTAGTTTAAAGCAATTCGATAACGTGACCAGTGGTGACTCAGTGGTGGTTGATTCAGATAACCACCAGCTTGCCGCAACGATCAAGGCGGTAATGGGCGTTGTTGAAATGACGATTTCGGTTTTCAACTCTTTCTTGATGTTCTTATCTGTGCCGATTTTGAAGGCAAACAGATGGTCATTTGTTGTATCGAAGTTGATACACAAGGGGATTGTTGCATGTGAAACTCAACAAGAACATGGAATTCTGAATGAATTGGAAAGTGTTGATTCTGCATTGCAAAGATTATGTAAACATGGATCGTTGAGTGGCGAAGGGGGGAACGTGGAGATTGCTCAATGTCGATTGCAGAGACTGGGAGTTCAGATTGAAAACATGGAGAGTGGGTTCGAATACATGTTTAGGTGCTTGATTCGAACCAGAGCTTCTCTTCTCAACATCGAAAACATGCATATGCATTAACTTTTTTAGCGGATATGCCTATGCTTTCGAGTTTTTTATTTGGATAGCTCATGTACATTCGCCAAAATTTTTAGTTATATATGCAAGTACATATGAATATGTAAATATACGTTGTAGCTTCTGTATTACTTAATGGACTTATAAAAAATTATTCACGTAAGTTATAAATGGCTGTTCATTTTTTTAGTGCTGGAAAAACGAATTAATGGAGATCATTAGGAAAATTAGATTTTTCCGGTTAAGTTCAAATTTTACACAAAATTGCTCTCATTAATTTTATATTCCTTTTATTTCCCCAACTCCGCTGTCGTATTCCAATGTTTTAAACTATATTTATTCATATTAGGAATGCATAATTTTAATGAAAAAAAAACTAAAATAAAATCTCCGCCACAAAAGGTTTTTCATGGTATTGCTCAAATGCAATTCGCCAATTACGATGGTTAAACATTATCAGCTTACATATGTAGTATTTTTAACGTTTATATGGTGTAACGACGACCAAGATTTGAAGTTGTGGAACACTAAAAGCAAGAGAAATAATAAGTCAATTGTAAATTTGTAATTGAAACTGCGAATACATTTAGAAGGGACCATGTTATGAAAAGACCAGCCGGTCAATGGAACGGTCTTTCATGACTCACATCTCCCAAGCAAAAGAGCTGTGTACTTTGGCCGACTTTACAGGCTAACTTTGACTTTTGCGGCTCCACCTTCAAGTTTTTCCCAATTTACTAAATAAGGGATGTTTACGGTTGCGTAGCCAGATTTTATTTTAGAATGAGCCAAATAATTTATAAAATATGAACGATAAATAAAATCTAGAATTTAGAATGGAGTGTATCAAATCACAACCTTAGTTCAGTTTATTTAACAGAATAATATATATATATATATATATATATATATATATATATATATATATATATATATATATAAACTTAAAATTTTATGAGTGGGCCAAGGCCCACCCTTACTTCTATGTGGCTACGCCATTGGGTGTCTGTGGAACGAAAAAGTTGTTGGAAAATGATAGTTGTTTTGAGCTTTGCGAGTTGAGTAGGTTCGCATAGGTCTTGTATAATGCGAAACCGAGCGGAATGAATGTCTATGTGTTTGGAGGATATGTAACATCCCGATGTAAAGGTAATTTCTATTTCAACCCTCTGTTTGAATTATATTGTATTTTATCCCTTGTGATTAAAAGGAATTGCAAATGGCCCATAGTTGCAACATGGTAATTTGGTCCAGATGTAGTACGCTGAGCGTACGTTATATACGTTAGGCGTACTAGGCGCGCCCTAGTACGCTGGGCGTACGTGAAGAAAGTGCAAACCCTTAATTTTAGAATTTGGTCCATATATAAATCTCATTAGAGCCTCATGTCTCATTTCTTCATCAGCCTCTGTAACATCCGAATTTCCAGGTACATTATTTATTCATTTATTTTGGAGAGACTCAACGAGTTGATGCTTAGACTCACCGAGTAGAGTGGCGAATTCCATCCGGGTTAATGACCGGACTCGGCGAGTCGATTAGTGGACTCGGCGAGTCCGCGCTGTTTAATGAAACCCTACTCCCCGGGGTTTGAGGCCTATTTAAAGGGGCTTATAGCCACCATTTGCGGCTACTAGACCCCTGAGTGAAACCCTAAGCCATCTAGAGCGTTTGTGAGGAAGGAGAGACCATTCTTGATCCTTGTGTGGGTGTTTTTGCAAGAAGAATGTGACCAAGGCAAGAGGGAGCTGAAGAAGGCACTATTCTGTGGATTTCAGAGCCTAAGAACTTCATATTAAGGTATATATTCGATCCTTCTTCAGTTTTGGGTGTTAATCCTTGAGAGTTAGGGTTTCAAGCCTATTTAGAGTGTGATTATTGATGCAATTGGTCCCTTCTTGTGTTGAGGTTGCGGATCTGGATCCAAAGAGGTCCAGAGACCTTAACTCCCTGATCTTTATGGGGTGTCTTTGGGTAATATGAGCTTAGGGTGACATTTTGAGGCCATTTCTTCATATAGAGCCATTGGGTCTTTACATGGGCATCAAGATCCAAACCTTACGTGTTTATATTGCTTAAGGAGGCCAGATCTATGAGTTAGAGGAACGGATCCGACCTCAGGAGGTCATTTGAGCTCAAGCATGGCATGAACTCGCCGAGTACCAAGAACAGACTCGACGAGTAGGGTTAGGGTTTCCCCATAGTTCACTCAGTGAGTACTTGCCGAGTTGGGGGAATGACTCGGTGAGTCAGAGGGAATTAGAGGACTGGAGTTCAAGGCAGAACTCGCCGAGTTCATAATGGGACTCGGCGAGTTGAGTCGGGGTGGCCCTGCAATTCATGCCAGGTGTAACCCGTTGAGTAGGGGAAAGACTCGACGTGTCATGTGAGACTAGAGGGTTAGTTGACACACGTAGACTCGCCGAGTCACCCAAGTGCACTCGGCGAGTCGGGTCAAAGTTTGACCGTTGACTTTGTTGATTTTGAGGGTTTGGTCATCAATGGGGTCTTTGTGTCAAGAGAGGGGTAAAATGGTCTTCTACCCTTCTGAGGATGCCAATAGAGGGTTGAGTCTAGTCTCGAGAGTTATATTTATGAGATTATTTACTTTATGTGATTAGGTGGAGGCTAGACCATATTTCTACCGAGTCAAAGATTTACCGAGACATCCGAGGTGAGTCTTCTCACTATACTTACCTAGAGTGGTAACAGAGTTATGTGCTAGTGTACTGTTGAGTTATGTGCCAGTGTATTTGTATGCTATTTATGTGTGTTATTGTGATATGTGATATGCATGATTTAGAGTTTCCAAAGATAGGACCAGTGGGTCCATAGAGTTAGGGCTAGAGAGCCCACAGAGAGTTGGGACTGGAGGGTCCCACTGAGACACATTGACCAGAGGGTCAGCTGAGCTATAGCCTTAAGTGGCTAATATGTGTTAGAGTGATATTTTGGGGAAACCACTAAGCTTTTATGCTTACAGTATTATGTGTTATGTGTTTCAGGTACCAGTGATGATCGCGGGAAGGCGCCGACATGATTTAGTACGCACACATGGAATTTTATGTATTTCGATATTGGGAAATGTTTTGTGGAACAGAGATATGATACAATGAGATTTTATTAATAAACGTGAATGAAAAATGTGTTTTGAAAATGTGAAAAATTGTTTTAATTTTTACGGTGTTACAACCTCTCTCTGTGAAAAACGACCCCAACCAAACCCAAAGTGAGAAGAATGCATTTTGAGCTCATTGGAGTGTTTTGGAGGTGTTCTTGAAGAATAAAAAGAAGGTGGTAAGAAGAACTTGGAGCTTGGAAGCATCTTGGATTTGGGATTTCCTTCTTGTTAGCAACCTCCAAGAGATATAAAGTTTACAACTTTATCACTCCATCTTGTAAATCTAGACATTTCTTCCTTTAAGATACTTTTTATCCCAAATATGGTGATTCTTAAGCATGACATGTGTTAACCCAATAAGTCATCCTTTCAGACCTTAGCAGGGGTATTCAGTCATAATAATGTGGTCTTCATGGTTAGTTTGCTCCATGCATGCTATAGAAGGTATTAATGCATTAAGATGTTGAGATTTTGTTTTTTAAGCACTTAATGGACATGGAAAGTCATAAAGTTGGAAACTTTATGACTCTTGAGGATATTTTGGATTTGGATATGATTTTGGACGTGAGGATCTGGAGTATTAAACTCTTAATGGGGAAAGGGCTCAACGAGCATGTACACTAGGTGTACCAAGTGGTACGCTACGCGTACGTGGTCAATGCCCTATAAGCTGGTCAGCCACCGAGTACGCCTCGCGTACAGAAGAGTACGCTTAGCGTACTCTGCTCAGTCGACTTGATCGGGTTGGCTTGGTTGGGTTAACTTGGCTAGGTGTTGACTTGACTTCCGACCATTGACCAGGTTTGACCAAGGGCATTTTAGGGAAAATATTATTCATGGATAATGTTTTGACATTTAGGATTTGGTTTGAGTCGGTATTTGGGAGCATAGTATTGATCATCTATTCGCCAGATTATGAAGTGAGTTTTCCTCACTGTACCTATGGGTTGAAGGCACCAAGGTCGGCCCATTAGATTGATATCATTTTATAAATTGATTTATGATATGTTGAGTATGGGATAGATCTGTATGATTATCTGATAGTTGTTGATATGTGTAGACTGGTAGATCTGTAGGACTACCTGTGATTTCTGGCTGCATGATTATATGTTTGTTTTATGTTATATGTCGACATATTGTGTGGGGTTGAGACTTTACTGCTATGTGTGTGAGTCAACAGACCGGGGGTATACCAGTTTGTTAACTAAGAGGACCCGAGGGTATTCCAGCCCGATGACTGAGAGAGGTTGTTGTATATTGGTATTCCAGTTTGATGACTGATTGGTACAGGGGTAATCCAGCCCGATAGTTGTGGACCCGTGGGTATTCAAGTCTGATGACTGATTGGACCTAACATGCTTGTTCATTTATGATAGGTGTTTTGTGTGGTGGTACTTTGGGGGAAACTCACTAAGCTTTGGCTTACACTTTTTGGTTATGGTTTAAAGTACTTCAGAGGACTGTCACAAGGCGAAGGTGTGACCGTACACATCCTGATTTTTATATTGTTGATCTTCGTATACTATTTTCTAAATAATATTTGGAAACAATGGTTTTGTAAACACTTTTATTAGTAAATGGGTTGATTTGAAAAGTTTAAATTGGTTGTGATTTTTGTGATGTTACAACTTGGTATCAGAGTCTTGGTTTAAGCAAATTAGAGGAACACCCGTGTGAATCCAGTCTCAAACTAAGGAGCTGTAAAGGTTTTAAAAATGATTTTCAAACTTGTTTTAAAAAATAATCAAGAAAGGATGTGATGTGTACGATCATCCGAAGCTAGTAAGTAGACCCCAAATTACCACACTGTTATTTCATACTATGATATGCTAGAACAACATGCTAGTGATAAGCTAGGATCTTCAGGAATTGCATGATAGAATTGTCTGATTATATAATGCCTGATGGCCTAGGGTTTCTTCCTTATATAGATTTGGCATCATTACTGTAGTTGTTTAGTGTATGCCTCAAAATTACACATAACTAAGATTTTATATCCTGAGAATGTTTGATTTAGC
Organism: Lactuca serriola; assembly: GCF_051521515.1. NCBI lineage: Eukaryota > Viridiplantae > Streptophyta > Magnoliopsida > Asterales > Asteraceae > Lactuca > Lactuca serriola. The sequence goes on from NC_136409.1 coordinate 164,399,801, forward strand.
CTTATTTCCTATTCCTTGTTTGGTTGTGGGTTTAGGGTAGAATCAAGTATTCGACTGCCTGTAGGATCCGGTGTTATATATGATTAGCATACACGAGTGTTGCTGGGTTTGTTGAAGTTTCACGGATAAGTTATATAGGGTCAACCGACCAGTTGAGGGATGTCTAGCCTTTCTCTAGGAAGTGAGAATAGGGTATATGCATATTTCAGTGAGTGTGATTAGGGTTTTTGTGATGATCTTCTGAGACAAATATGGATAGGTGTGGAAGGTAGTATGGGCCCACACTACTGGAAGCATAGGACCTGTACGTATTGTAGGTAGGTCACAACCCCTAGGGTTTTGTTGGGGAATGGCTCCTATGGGATGATATGCGTTCTATCCGATATCTCTCTAATTTATTTTCAGTATGGTGGTTATGGGGCGATTTGAGTCAGGATCTGGATCAGGAGTTGGAGCAGGTGGCTAGGATGGGCCAGGATTGACTGGGGACCGGATTAGGGAGATTACTCATGATGAGGTGGTTTCTATTTCTTGGGGGCAGATACCAATGTTTTTTGGGGTCTATCAAGACTTCCATGATGGAGTTATTTGATGACTGATACGCTGCACTTTTTGAGGCTGCTGCTGCTACAGCCACCGCAGCCGTCATTGCGGCATGGATTAGCATTGGGAGAGCTTTCTAGTACCAGGACTTCAACAATACAAAGACCTCGGTGTTTGACAGGGTTCGGGATCCGATCATTGCCATGAGGTGGATGTCAGATGTTGAGGGATATTTCTTTACTTGCTCCTACCCAGCTGACCGGAGGTTCAAATGCGCTCTAAACCTTCTTAGATCCGTAGCGAAGGATTAGTGGAAACTGATTACTAGTGCATACACTCCAGAACAGAGGGTTGTAGTGTCATGGGAGCAGTTCTCTGAGATGTTGCTCGAGATATGTTCCATTGGTGGAGCGGGAGAGGCTGGATCAGGAGTACTTAGATCTGAGACAAGGAACCGAGTTGGTGACGGAGATCACCAAGATGTTTACAGAGAGAGCCATGTTTTTCCCTGAGTTTGCTGCTTCTGAGCAAGCTCAGATGACCTGGTACTTCAGCATTCTCAAGATAGACATCCATCAGTTTGTGTCTGCACATCGCTACGGTTCACTGGTGGAGTTGTAGTAGGCCGTCAAGCGGTGGGAGATCGAGTTGGAGCTCCAAACGAGGGAGTAGAGGCAGGCCCTAGCGCAGTCGTAGCCTGCGGCGAATCGATTCAGGGTCGCTGATATGAGATGTGGGATTTATAGGGTCCGCACTTGTTGGAAGTGCAGCAAGGTTCATGATGGTGCTTACTTATCTTCTTCTGGATGCCACAAATGTGGTTGGATGGGCCACATTGCAAGGACTGCTATCAGCAGGACCTATTACCCAGTAGTAGGATTTGTTATCACTATGACTAGGTGGGCCATATGAAGGAGAGATGTCCCTTGCTTGCTGCTAGACCCATGCAGGCTCCATCACTGGCTACTTTGATGATCACTGATGGGAGCCAAGGCAGGGTGGAGCCCCTGAGGGTTCGAGGTCATGCTTTTCAGCTCATAGTGGAGGTGACCAAGGCGGCACCAGATGTCGTGACGGGTATGTTTACATTTATAGTTTTGTCGAATATTTTGTGGTATGGTTATATTTATGATGTTGTTAGGTATCTTCCTAGTGAACTCTTTGCCTGCTCTTGTGTTTTTTGACTCGGGTGTGAGTCAATGTTTTGTATGCGAAACGTTCAGTAAGGAGTTTGATATGCCTATTGAGGAGTTATAGTGTCCGTTGAGGGTTTCTATCGCAACGAACATGGGGTTTCTGCATCCAGAGTGTATCAGGGTTGTGTATTGGAGATCTTCGGGGTGCCTTATCCGATTAATCTCATCCTTATCCCCATAGGGTATGTATGCATGATATTGGGGATGGATTGATTGAGCAAGTTTGGTGCTATGATAGACCGCGAGGGCTAGCGAGTAGTTGTTTGAACCCCATGTAGTGAAGAACTGGTTATCTATGGAGAGGGTACTAGGGTTGGTTCAGGGTTTTGTTCGGCAACCATGGCTCGACAGTATATTCAGCATGGTTGTGCGAGTTATCTGGCATATGTGGTTGATACTCGGGTGGGGGAGCAGGTCTCGGTTTCAGATGTGTCAGCTGTCAAGGAGTTTGCCGTTGTATTCCCGTAGGAGTTACCTGATGTACCTATCGAGAGGCAGGTTGAGTTCAGGATTGATCTAGTGCCAGGTGCGGCTCCGATTGCCAAGGCGACGTACCACTTGGCACCACCCGAGATGCAAGAGTTATCCTCTTAGCTTTAGGAGTTGTTAGTCAAGAAATTCATCAGACCAAACAGTTCACCATGGGGAGCGTCTATATTGTTCATCAAGAAGAAGGATGGTTCATACTGGATGTGCATTGATTACCTAGAGTTGAACAAGTTGACGGTGTAGAACCGTTATGCTCTTCCGCGGATTGACGACCTCGATGATCAGCTGTTGGGTGCATCTTCGTTTTCCAAGATCGATTTGAGTTTGGGGTATCATCAGTTGAGGGTGAGATCGGATGTGCATTGATTCCGGGCTCGTTATAGGCATTACGAGTTAGTGGTGATGCCATTTGGGCTCACCAATACACCTGTAGTGTTTATGGATTAGATGAATCAGGTGTGCAGGCTGATGCTCAACCGATCTGATATTGTGTTCATTGATGATATCTTGGTGTATTCCAAGACCAGAGAGTAACACGAGGAGCACCTTCGAGAGCTTTTGGGAGTATTGAGGTGGGAATGGTTGTATTCCATGTTCTCGAAGTGTGAGTTTTGGTTACGAGAGGTCCAGTTCCTGGGACATCTCGTTAATCAAGACGAGATTTTTGTCGATTCGGCCAAGATCAAGGTCGTGATGCAGTGGGAGGTTCCGAAATCTCCCTTAGAGATCAGGAGTTTCTTGGGTTTGACGGGATATTATCGAACATTTTTTCAGGACTTCTCCAAGATCGTGGTACCCGTCACTCGTCTGACAAGGTTGGGAGTTTATTTCCACTGGGGCCCTGAGCAGCAGGTTGCTTTTGAGACATTGCGACATAGGTTATGTGAGGCCCCAGTGTTGACCCTTCCAGATGGTGTTGAGGATTTCATGGTATTTTATGATGCATCAATCACTATTTTAGGGTTTGTCCTTATGCAAAGGATTCAAGTGATTGCTTATGCATCTCAGCATCTAAAGTCGTATGACGCACGATATCCTACTCATGACCTGGAGTTAGGAGCAGTGGTGTTTTCCCTCAATATTTAGATACATTATCTTTATGGGGTCCATTGTATTGCTTACATAGATCACAAGAGTTTGCGATATCTTATGGACCAACCAAACTGAACATGAGGCAACCCAGGTGTCTAGACGTGGTTAAGTATTATGACTGCGAGATCCTTTACCATCCGGGTAAAGCGAATGTGGTAGCGGATTCCTTGAGCCGCAAGTCGGATGGTTCTTCAGATGGAGAGATGTGTATGAGGATATCCGTTGATTCTCCCCTTTTGGGTTTGATCTGGGAGTCACATGCAGAGGGAGTGAGGAAGGAGAACTGGAAACAGGAGAGAATCAGGGGCAAGATCAACTAGTTTGTCACTGATAGTCGGGGGCTGTTGACCCGGTGTGGTCGGGTTTGGGTTTCAGTTTCTGGTGGAATCAGGCAGATAATGTTGGAGGAGGCTCGTAAGTCTTGCTTTTCTATACACCAGGAACCACTAAGATGTATCAAGATTTGAGATTGAGTTACCAGTGGTTGTATATGAAGAGGGAGATAGCCTGGTATTTTGAGAGGTGCTTGACATGTGGAATGGTCAAGGCCGAATATTAGAGGCCGCATGGCAAGATGCAACCTTTGGAGGTTCCCATATGGAAGTGGGAACAGATCACCATGGATTTTATCAGCAAGTTGCCGAAGACTGCCAACGGTTTTGATGATATATGGGTCATCATGGATCGATTAACCAAGAGTGCCCACTTTTTGGCCATCCGAGAGAGCTCTTTGGCCGAAATGTTGGCCGATGTGTATGCCCGGGAGATTATGGCTCATCATGGGGTTCCATTCTCCATTGTTTTAGACCAAGATGTTCGGCTCACTTCCCGTTTCTAGCACACGTTCCACGAGGAACTGGACACGAGGCTACATTCCAACACTGCTTATCATCCGCAGACTAACAGTCAGTGTGAGAAGACCATCCAGACACTTGAGGATATGTTGCATACTTGTGTCATAGATTTTGGTGGGAGTTGAGATTCCAACCTACCTCTTGCAGAGTTCTCCTACAACAACAACTATCACTACAGCATTGGTGCCCCACCATTTGAGCTCTTATATGGTCGGAGATGTCATACCGTGGTATGTTAGGGAGAGGTTGGTCACAGGGTCATGGGAAGGACCGAAGTAGTTCTTCATACCATAAAGCTTATTCAGCAGATTAGACAGCGACAGCAGAGAGATCAGAGTCAGCAGAAGAGATATGTTGACGAATGCCGATTGGAGTTGGAATTTCAGGTTGACGATATGGTATTACTGAAGGCTCATCCTGGAAGGGTGTGATACACTTTAGTAAGAGGGGGAAAGTGGGTCCCCGTTATATTGGACCATTCTGTGTGATGCGACGGTATGCAGAGTGGCCTACCGGTTGCATTTGCCGAGTGCGCTCAGTCAGATCCACAACACTTTCCATGTCTCTCAGTTATGGAAGTATGTGTTGGATGGTGAGGCAGTGGTCCCTTTGGATGATATTCAGGTCGATGAGCACCTGAATTATATCAAGAGGCCGGTGGCTTTATTAGAGAGAAAGATGAAGGTCTGCGCACCAAGGAGATATCTTTGTTAAAGGTTCAGTGGTAACATCAAAGAGGCTCCGAGTAGACTTGGGAGTCGGAGGCTGAGATGCGGGAGCATTATCCTTAGTTATTCACAAGGGCGAACTTTGAGGACGAAGTCTAGTTCAAGTGTGGGAGAAATGTAACATCCAGATGTCTAGGTAATTTCAATTTCAACCATATGTTTGAATAATATTGTACTTTAGCCCTTTTGATTAAAAGGAATTGCAAATGGCCCATAGTGGCAATATGGTAATTTTCTCCAGGGGTTGTACGATGAGCGTACGTTGTGTAAGCTAGGCGTACTAGGGATCACCCTAGTACGTTGGGCATACACCTCGTACGCGGGGTGTACGTGAAGAAAGTGAAAAACCTAAATTTTAGGGTTTGGTCCACATATAAACCCTATTATAGCCTAGTGTCTCATTTCTTCATCAGCCTCCCTCTGTGAAAAATGACCCCAAGAAAACCCTAAGAGAGAAGAGTTCATTTTGAGCTTATTGGAGTGTTTTGGAGGTGTTATTAAAGAAGAAGAATGTAACAACGTAAACTTTTGACCAAATTTTTCATTTTTAAAACACAATAAACCACGTTTCACATTTTCTTAAAACTCATAGGTAACAAATTTTCAACACATTTTAAAAATCTTTTATCACAAATACCGGATCCTCCAAAGACATATCTCCAACTCGGATGTGTGTACAATCAAGCCGGTGCCTTCCCGTGATCCTGATAGGTACCCGAAACACATAACACACAACACGGTATGCATGAAGCTTAGTGAGCTCCCCAAAATACCACATACAACACTTTAGGCACTCGAGGCTATAACTCTGTAAGACCCTCCAGTCTATGTGTCTTAGTGGGACCCTCCGGTCCTATGGCTCGTTGGACCCTCTGGTCCGGTCTTAGTGAGGACCCTCCGGTCTCACTGCTCGTTGGACCCTCCGGTCCAGTCTTAGTACCACATAACATAGCATATATATCACACAGAAAAAATCCTTAACTCAAGAAAGCACATAAGACCCTCTGGTCACACATAAGTACCACTCTAGGTAAAGTATAGTGAGAAGACTCACCTTGCATGCAGGTGAGCAATTAACTTCGCGCTCGGATCTCGAACTAGCCTCCTCCTAACACAAAGGATGAATATCTCTAATTAATACTCTTTTCATAACTTAAATAACCGAAGGCTATTCTTTATCTCTCTAACTATTTGAAGTGGATAAAAGACCATTTTACCCCTCCATGGTCTTTATTACTCATGTTGACCAGAACCCCAAGGTCAATAGAAGTCAAACTTGAGTCAACAGTCCATGTTTAATCCAACACGTCGGGTACACTCCTGTGAATCGTCGAGTCCCCTCGTATCCTCAGAAGTCTCAAAAAGTCCAGCTTAACTCGTTGAGTTGTTCCCCAACTCGTCGAGTTATCACACAATCAACCCATCGGGACGAACCCTCACCGACTCGTCGAGTCAGGCCATGGACTCGGCAAGTCACTTCGATCAGATTCCTCATTCAGACGATTTAAAGCAGATCCTTCACTCCAAACACTAGATATACCATCCTAAGGGTCGATTGTCATGTAAAGCTGCAAGCTTTACGTTTAAACATGGCATATAAGACTCATAAAGCCAAAACATGCTCCCACAAGGGCAAGATGCACAAAAGCTAGACTCTAGCTTAATAAAGCTTGGATATTTGGTCTCTCAAGTCCTTCTACAGTCCAGATCTGAGGTTTCAACCTCATGATATGCTCCAATAACTCATTGCCAGGAATGGATGGGAGAAAACCCTCAAAATCTCCGTAAACTAAGATCTCACAAAGGAAAGGTCTAGATAGGAGCTTTTTACCTTTGCATTGAAGCTAACCACTGGAGAACTCTAGATCTACAGACTCTCCTTGATCGAACACACCAAGCTCTTCAAATCTCCTTCAAAGGATGCACAAAACCACTCAAATTAGCTCCTCACTCACTCTCTAGCTCTAAAGGCGATTAGGGTTTTCTCTCAGGGGTGTAGGGTAACTGGTGAGGCGTGAATGGGGGTATAAGTTCCCTTATATAGGCCCCAACCCCAGGAAATTAGGGTTTCTCTACCCAGAACCTACTCGACGAGTCGGTTCTCTGACTCGTCGAGTCCACTCATTAATTCCATGCGAACAACTCGACTCGACTCGGTGAGTTGGACCCTCAACTCGTCAAGTCTCTCCATAAATCTCAAGATTAAAATACACAATACTGTGCCTGAAAATCCGGATTTTACAATTCTCCCCCACTTGAATTTGATTTCGCCCTCGAAATCACCCCTCAACAACACATAGATCGAACCCAATAACCTGAAAAGCAACACTGGAAGGATCTCATACCACTCTAGTATCTTCCCTATGGTCACCTAAATCTAAACAGGAACTTCCAAACCTAGAATAGGACGGACCTTTCTATTGCTATGACACTCTTTCTGACTCTTCAGACTCTGGAAACTCTAGTGGCCTGTCACACTACCAGACCGTCCTCTTAAGATATCGCCATTATAATTGCTCCTTGAATAACAGACCCTGATAACTCACCGCCCCTCCGATTCTCTCGTTGTGACAGATAAACCAAGACAATGCCCAAAAATCGGCTGCCGATCACTTAAACTAAATATATTATACAATCCAAATCATACTCAAAGAAACGAACGGATCACGTCACACCAGGGACCCCATCCACTGAACTGTAAACAAAACGCATCTGAAAGATGAACTCTCAACACCCTGCCATCAGACACAAGAAAAGAACATGCTCGCTCAGCAGTATCCTCCGAAATCTAACAAACATAAACCCCAGCTCCCTCCTCAGATATCCCCTTTCAACACTGAGCACTAGGTCATCTCTTGACCCAACAATTGAACCTCCAAAGGTTACCCAACATGCTCCAAAACGTCTCACTGACTTCCTTCTCACAACAACTATCTCGACCCACTGTGACACACAAGTCATGGAGCTCGCTTTACCCCAACAATCACTATAATCCCAACTGAAATTGTCTCACCCTCGACCTCTGTCGTCAACTACCCATTAGTCCCATACGTCTTGCGGTTTTCCCATACTAACGAACTGACCCACTCAAGTCTAAGACACCAGATGAAAAACAATACCCCCTCCAAAATGAAATTCATCTTTGAATCTGGAATCTCATTCCGTCTACTCAAGACACCACTAGAATCAAACTCAACTTGAGAGTCTGGTCCGGAAAAGAATTAGAACCACTCGTCCCAACGCAACACTCAACTTGTGACCCATGACCCGCAACCCACGCGTACATCACTTCTCTGATTCCTTCCGATTGCAGTCTCCCCAGCCTAACTCAGAATATAATGATTCCCGACCATTATGGAGACCTCGGTCTCTTTCCTGGTCTGGCCACCGGGTTCCCGAAGACTCAATGTAATAAGGCTACTCAAGCCTAAGAACTCTCCTGCGTCATGCTCTGGTTTAATGAATAACACGGCTCCCCGCAGCACCACGACACTCTCTCGCTGGCTAGTGAGTACTACGGCTCCCCGCAGTATCACAACACCCTCTCGCTGACTAGTGAGTACTACGGCTCCCCACAGTATCACAACACCCTCTCGCTAACTAGTGAGTACTACAGTTCCCCGCAGTATCACAACACCCTCTCGCTGACTAGTGAGTACTACGGCTCCCCAAAATATCACAGCACCCTCTCTTATCACCCCAAAATCTCATCCTCAAGTCATTACTTCACTGCATTCACTAACTCATGCTTCTCGGCCCAACATAGATAGGTACATATACCCACCCAGGTTAAACATCACTACTCCTGACGACCACCGTCGGGACAAAACACTTTTTCTCACTGTAATTCACATTCTCAGATAACCCCGCTTGATGTCAATTAGCTGAAAGGGCTCCCACTGGAACCGTAGACACCTGATACGCCACTCGCCATCTCATAACTCAAGTCCCAAAATATTCTGAAATTTTAGAACATCATACTCAGATACCTCGGTACACCATCACAGAACATCATGATGTCCTACCTCAACCACTGATCTCCTACTTACGGCTGGAACATCCCAAAATTTAAGCCCAAAAATTTCATTTTTGATTAATTAATTCATAAAACATTCATTAGGAAATATTGTATAAACACGTCATCTCAAAACCAAGTATCATGTCTGAAACCCACAACCATGAATAAATGACATACCAGAGTACACTCCCAGAAAACACTATGCGGAAATCATATGTGAGTGTGTGTAATGCCATGCTACGCCGCCGACTCCTTCCCTTTGGATGAAGAGGTACCTAAAACCAAAACTAAAACCGTAAGCACAAAGCTTAGTAAGTTCCCCCATCATACTACATACCATGCAATACCATCGGTATCTTTCAACCGGTAATCCTCATCGGTATCTTTCAACCGGTAATCATCATCGGTATCTTTCAACCGGTAATCATCGTTGGTATCTTTCAACCGGTATTTGGGGACTATTCCACCCCCTACCACTAGCATACAATAGCAAGATATAAGCACGCATTCAGACATATCCGGGTACTGACCTACCCCTTGGTCCTACGGACCGCTATCAAGGAATCTATCCCTATCATGCAACATGTCATACAGATATAACACATAACCAAACGCATACCAAACCAAGATAGATTATCACAAAGACAATTATCTTCTAAATACTCCTCAATGGTGGGCCGGCATTGTGGCCTTAGACCCACCCCTACTGGAAGGTAACTCACCTCGTATCTGCTGAACTGTGTGGGAATCCTCTGACTGCTGCCGCGGCTGCTCCGGAAGTCCTCCGGCTAAAATTCCCACAAAACACTTACTCAGAAACTAACATCTACCCTTAGGGTAAAATGACCATTTTACCCCTTGACCAAGTCAAAGCCAAAGTCAACTTCTAGTTGACCTGACTCGCCGAGTTGACTCGTCAACTCGCCGAGTCCCTATCCTTTCATCAGACCTCATACACGTCTCTACTCGTTGAGTTAGGCGATGACTCGACGAGTTTTCCTTCTAAATGAACACCGACTGAATCCACATCCGACTCGCCGAGTTGTATGAACAACTCGTCGAGTCCATCATCGACTGATACTCATGTCCTGACTTGACTCGCCGAGTTATATGAGCAACTCGTCGAGTTACTCTTCATCCTATGAACACGTTCTGTCCTCGACTCGCCGATTTGATGAACAACTCGCCGAGTTCCATGAAGATTGCCTGGGACTCGCCGAGTCCGCTCATGCACTCGCCGAGTACCATGAATTCCCAGAATACTTTGCTTAGTCCAGAACGTTGGGTCACTCTCCGAGACTCCCTAAAACCCTTCCACACTCAACTGGGACCAAAACTCTTGGACTCGCCGAGTCTAACATATTCCTTACTAAGAACCTTGATTTCTGATATACAACACTTAACCAAATGATAGATCCAGGCCCCTAAACTCGATCTAGCACATAAAAGTTACAAACTTTACGTGCATGCATGGGACATTAGGGCTTAAAAGGCTCTAGAATGGTTCTTTTGTTGCATGGGGCCTTCCTTGGTGCAAAAAGCAACCTAGATTTGACTTGTGGCTCATAAAATGACATACTACAAAAGCCCAAACCCCCTACCATGTTTGCAAACATGGTCGGCCACCAAAAATGGCTCATAAAAGCCCTAAATCACTCCAAAAAGGGATCTAACAAAAGAATGAGCAAGGTTCAGACTTTATACCTTCCAAAGACTGTAAATGGTGAACGAAATTCGAATCCTTCAGTTCCCTGTTGATCCTTCTATGCTCTTCCTTCTTCCTTGAGACCAAAACTCACAAGAATCACTGAAAAGCCTTAGATCTTCACAAAAACGGGTATGGTTTGCTATGAGGAGTGTTTGGGAGCATAAAGGGAAAAGGAGGCTGCATAAGGTCGTTTAAATAGGGTGCAAACCCCTAGATTAGGGTTTTTGTCCAAACAGCGGCTACTCGCCGAGTCCGCTACTTAAATCTCGCGCCTCATCCTGCTTCTACTCGGCGAGTCAGTCCTTCGACTCGCCGAGTCCAGGGCCAAAAGTGCAAAAATAAAGAAGATTAATTACAGAACACATACCAATAACCAGGTGCTACAAATCTCCCCCACTTATTTTAGTTTTCGTCCTCGAAGTCTGCCGCTCGATCCTGAAACAGCTCGGGGTAGTGCTCCATCATCTCACTCACCGGCTCCCAAGTCCACTCTGACCCCTTCCGGTGCTGCCACTGCACCTTCACGAGTTCTACTCTTTTGTTCCTCAGATCCTTCGACTTCCGGTCAAGGATCGCCACAGGCCGCTCGATGTAATTTAGGCTGCCATCAACCTGAATGTCCTCCATGGGTACCACCGCCGTATCGTCCAGTAGGCACTTCCACAGCTGAGAGACGTGGAAAGTGATGTGGATCTGACTAAGCTCGGCTGGCAGATCCAGCCGGTACGCCACCTTGCCCACCCGGGCTACAACCCTGAACGGTCCGATATACCTTGGGCCCAACTTTCCCCGCTTCCTTAATTGGATGACGCCCTTCCATGGCGACACCTTCAGGAGAACCATATCCCCGACCTAGAATTCTAGGTCTGATCAGCGCTTGTCGGCATAACTTTTATGCCGACTCTGTGCAGTCTGAAGCCTACTCCGGACCTGCTAAATCTTTTCCGTCGTCTTGAGGACTACTTCGGTGCTGCCCATGACTCTCTGGCCAACCTCGCGCCAACATATCGGGGTCCTGCACCTCCTCCCATACAACATCTCGAAGGGAGGACGGTCGATACTTGCTTGATAGCTGTTATTATACGAGAACTCCGCCAACGGGAGGTAGGTATCCCAACTACCTCCGAAATCTAAAACACATGCCCGCAACATATCCTCCAGATTCTGGATGGTCTGCTCGCTCTGGCCATCCGTCTGTGGGTGAAAAGCAGTGCTAAAATGCAGACGAGTACCCTGCTCGTCATGAAACCTCTTCCAAAACCTGGAAGTAAACTGCACGTCTCTGTCTGAAATCACTGAGACTGGCACTCCGTGCCACGCCACCACCTCCCTGATATAGATATCGGCCAATTTCTCGGCTTAGATGCTCTCCTGAATCGGAATAAAGTGGGCACTCTTGGTCAATGGATCCACGATGACCCATATCAAATCCATCCCCCGTGCGGTCCTGGGAAGTTTCGTGATAAAATCCATCGTAATATCCTCCCATTTCCACAGCGGGATATCCAACGGCTGCATCTTGTCGTGTGGTCTCTGATGCTCGGCCTTGACCTTCCTGCAGGTCAAGCACCGCTCTACGTACCATGCCACATCCCGCTTCATGCAGGGCCACCAATAGTCCAGACGAAGATCCCTATACATCTTCGTCGCCCCGGGATGAATGGAGAATCGGGATTTGTGCGCCTCCTCCATCAGGACCTGGCGCACTCCTCCATGATAAGGGACCCACACCTTATGGTAAATAGTCAATAAACCCTGGCTATCATAATCGAAGGAGGAAACCTGCGCCACAATCCGCTCACTCTTCTGATGTTCCTCCTACATGGCCTCCTGCTGAGCCTCTCGGATCCGCTCCAGAAGTGGAGTCATCACTGTCATCCTCAGACACATACCCCTGATCCACGCTTCCTTGCGGCTAAGCGCATCGGCCACGACATTGGCCTTCCCCGGATGGTAGAGGATCTCACAATCATAATCCTTCACCACATCAAGCCACCGACGGTGCATCATATTCAGATTTGGCTGGTCCATGAGACACCTCAAATTCTTGTGGTCCGTGTAAATCGTACAACGAACCCCATAGAGGTAGTGACGCCAAATCTTGAGGGGCAAACACAACAGCCCCCAGCTCCAAATCATGCGTCGGGTAGTTCACCTCGTGAGGCTTTAGCTATCTTGACGCGTAGGCGATGACATGCCCTCTCTGCATCAATACCGCTCCCAAACCTGCGATGGATGCATCGCAGTACACAACAAAATCCTCGATGCCCTCTGGCAGGGCTAAGATTGGCGCCTCGCACAATCTCTGTCTCAGCGTCTCAAATACGGCCTACTGCTCAGGCCCCCAGCGATGCACCATCGACTTCTTAGTTAGTCGGGTGAGCGGAACTGCTATCTTGGAGAAGTCCTGAATGAATCTCCGATAGTAGCCTGCCAAACCTAAGAAGCTCCGAATCTCATATGGAGACCTCGAAACCTCCCAATTCATCACGGCCTCCACCTTGGCCGGATCTACCGAAATCCCGTTCTAGTTGACAAGGTGCCCAAGAAACTGCACCTCGTGCAACCAGAACTCACACTTGGAGAACTTAGCATACAAGTTCTCCCTCTTCAAAGTCTCTAGAACCTCCCACAGATGCTCCTCATGCTGCTCCCGCGTCTTGGAATAAACCAAGATGTCATCAATAAATACTATCACAGATCGATCCAACATCAGTCTACACATGCGGTTCATGAGATCCATGAACACGACAGGAGCATTGGTGAGTCCAAAAGGCATCACCACAAACTCATAATAACCATAACGCATCTGAAACGCAGTCTTCTGCACGTCCTCCTCTCTGACCCTCATCTGATGATACCCTGAACGCAAATCAATCTTGGAGAACCAAGATGCTCCCTGAAGCTGGTCAAATAGGTCGTCAATCCTCGGGAGTGGGTAGCGGTTCTTCACCGTTACCTTGTTCAGCTCCCGGTAATCTATACACATCCGATGCGACCCGTCCTTCTTCCTCACAAACAGAATCGGGGCTCCCCAAGGTGAACTGCTCGGTCTAATGAAACCCTTGTCTAACAGCTCCTGCAGCTATGTAGACAACTCCTGCATCTCAGGGGGAGCCAATCGATACGACGCCTTGGCTATCGGAGCCGCACCAGGGACCAGGTCGATCCTGTATTCCACCTGTCGTTCCAGAGGTATCCTAGGCAACTCCTCGAGGAATACGTCCGCGAACTCCCGTACCACAGGTACATCATCCACCGTCGCCTTACCCGTTTGCCGAGTATCCATAACATACGCGACATAACCTGCGCAACCCTGCTGAAGGTAATGCCTAGCTCTCGCGGCTGAACATAAAACTGGTCCTCGCTGTGACCTCTCGCCCTGAATCACCAGCTCTCCCCCACTTGGGGTCCTGACCTGCACCAACTGTTGCGCGCAGTCGATCACTGCCCCATTAGGGCTGAGCCAATCCATGCCTATAATCACCTTGTTCCCACGTAATGGAATGGGAACCAAGTCTACCAGGTAGCGCTCCTCAAATAACCTCAGTACACAATCTTGAAATACCGTCGATGCCCGCACCGAATGGTCGTCTGCAATCTCTACCTCTAGAGGGCAATCCAACATCCCCAAAGACTCGAAAAATCTCTTGCTAAGCGCAAGAGATACAAATGACCGGGTAGTGCCCGAGTCAAACAATACCAGAACTGGGATGCCGTTCACATGGAACGATCCTAAACAAAGAACATATCAATAACACAATCACCACAAAAAGAAGATCAGAGGGAAAGAATCATACCTGTCACCACATCAGGTGCATCGCGTGCCTCCTCGGCTGTCAGTTGAAATGCTCGGCTCAGCACCAGTGGAACCTCTGCCTTGACCATTCGGCCATCTATAACCCGCGCCGTCGCTAAGACCGGCGCTGCCGCTGGCACTGCTGCTGATGCTGCTGTCAATCTCGGGCAATTGGCCCTTTTGTGGCCCCTCTGATTGCAGTGGAAGAAAATCAGGTATGTCATCTGTACCACAAGGGTGGGGGCAGTACAATCCCTGCCAAAATGCCCCACCTTGCCACGCTTATAGCAGCGCGAACCCGACCCAGTGCGACAAGCTCCCTCGTGTGACCGACCGTATTTCCCACAGCGGTCCCGTCCTACCTAGCCTTTCGGCCTACCATCAGATCCCTTGGGCTTCTTCCCCGAAGCCCCAGTCGTCAGCCCCTCCACTGCCTTCCTTTTCTTGACGTGCTCCAGATCAATCTCCCTCTCCCTAGCCCTGGCAATCATGGAGTCCAAGGTAGGGCAAGCCGAAAAACTAACATGCTCCCTAATGTCAGCTCGTAGCATGTCATGGTAGCGGGTCCTCCTCATATCCTCATCACCCGCATACTGGGGCACCAACAATGCCCTCTCCCGGAACTTGGCGGTGATCTCCGCCATAGTCTCTTTAGTCTGCCTCATGTCCAAAAACTCCCTGGCCAGCCGCTAAAGCTCCACAGCTGGCGCAAACTCCGCCCTGAATCTGGTCACAAAATCCGACCAAGTCATAGCCTCAACAATCGAGGCTCTAAATGAGTCGCCAACGGACTCCCACCAATCGCTAGCCCTGTCTCGCAAGCATGTTGCTGCATATCTCACCTTCGACCCCTCAGGGCAGAAGCTCATCAGTTGCGTAGACTCAATGTCTGTGATCCACCTCCTAGCAGTAATGGGGTCTTTCACCCCATGGAAATCCGGCGCACCACTCCCACAAAATCCTTAAAGGACAGTGTGCGTGTACCCATCTAGCTAGAAGCCAAATCACTCCTGAATGATCGGAGACGATCCTCCATCAGCTCAACAATCCCCTCCTTGATCGACCCGAAAATGATAGGGGTCGACTCAAGGATGCCCCTCGTGATCTCAGACGCGATGAACTCGTGTAGCCCGTCATCAACCTGCTCGGATCCCGAACCCGAGCCCGATCCTGATCCTGATCCGTAACCTCCTGCTCCAAGTCGTGTGGTCACCATACTAAAAACACATGCATAAACTTC
Organism: Lactuca serriola; assembly: GCF_051521515.1. NCBI lineage: Eukaryota > Viridiplantae > Streptophyta > Magnoliopsida > Asterales > Asteraceae > Lactuca > Lactuca serriola. The sequence goes on from NC_136409.1 coordinate 164,415,468, forward strand.
AGGATCATATATATACCGGGAGTTCTAACACGCTCCCAAAGGTTCCCGATTTCATCTAGGCCCTCCTTGATTCGAGTACGGGTCCTCTGCTTTCAGTAGTACGGGCCCATACTACCTTCCACATCTACCCGTGCTTTCCTCAAGGATTAATTCGATTTCACCAGGTCCCTTTACCAATACCCCTTCCCATTAACCTCATCCTAGGCTTCCCTAGGGCACTCTCCGACCTACTCTCCGCCATCAGCTGCACAGGAGCCCCTACCATCTCCCTCCAACTAACTTGCAGGTACTATTACATATCCGCTCCTTAGTTAGTTGGAAATAGCCAGAACCCCTATAGCACAAAGCAAGCAGCATTCGTGCATCAAGTAACCAAATCAGGCATAACCTATACAGGCCATCCTACTGCTGACTAAACAGCCCTAGCATACAGCTCATACAATAGGCATATAAGGCATCCTCCTAGATCCTCAGCCCTAACTAGCATGCGATTATCAGAATCATATATCAGGCACACAAGGAATCTTCCTAGATCCTTAGTTCTATTCTAGCATGCAATTCTAAATCAAGCCATATAGCATAACATAACATGTATGGGTATCCTGGGGAAAACTTACTTGAGCCCGGCCGGTCGCATGCATCACACACCTTGTCTGTCGTAAAATCCTTTCGCTTAGATTTTTTTGAAAACCATTTTATAGTAAAAATCTTTTAGCCCCTTAGTTTGAGTCCAGAAACCCCCGAGGGCATGTCCGAATCCCTCAAACCAGGGCTCTGATACCAACTTGTAACATCCCAAAATTTAAGCCCAAAAATTTCATTTTTGATTAATTAATTCATAAAACATTCATTAGGAAATATTGTATAAACACATCATCTCAAAACCAAGTATCATGTCTGAAACCCACAACCATGAATAAATGACATATCAGAGTACAATCCCAGAAAACATTGTGCGGAAATCATATGTGAGTGTGTGTAATGCCATGCTACGCCGCTGGCTCCTTCCCCGTCGATGAAGAGGTACCTGAAACCAAAACTGAAACCGTAAGAACAAAGCTTAGTGAGTTCCCCCATCATACCACATACCATACAGTACCATCGGTATCTTTCAACCGGTAATCCTCATCGGTATCTTTCAACCGGTAATCATCATTAGTATCTTTCAACCGATAATCATCATTGGTATCTTTCAACCGGTAATCATCGTCGGTATCTTTCAACCGGTTCCACCCCCACCACTAGCATACAATAACAAGATATAAGCACACATTCCGACATATCCGGGTATTGACCTACCCCTTGGTCCTACGGACCACTATCCGGGTACTGACCTACCCCTTGGTCTAGGAATGGACTCGCCGAGTCTAACATATTCCTTACTAAGAACCTTGATTTCTGATGTACAACACTTAACCAAATGATAGATCCAGGCCCCTAAACTCGATCTAGCACGTAAAAGTTATAAATTTTACGTGCATGCATGAGACATTAGGGCTTAAAAGGCTCTAGAATGGTTCTTTTGTTGCATGGGGCCTTCCTTGGTGCAAAAAGCAACCTAGATCTAACTTGTGGCTCATAAAATGACATACTACAGAATCCCAAACCCCCAACCATGTTTGAAAACATGGTTGGCCACCAAAAATGGCTCATAAAAGCCCTAAATCACCCCAAAGAGGGATCTAACAAAAGAATGAGCAAGGTTCAGACTTTATACCTTCCAATGACTGTAAATGATGAACCAAATTCGAATCCTTCAGTCCCCTCTTGATCCTTCTATGCTCTTCCTTCTTCCTTGAGACCAAAACTCACAAGAATCACTTAAAAGCCTTTAATCTTCACAAAAACGGGTATGGTTTGCTATGAGGAGTGTTTGGGAGCATAAAGGGAAAAGGAGGCTGCATAAGGTCGTTTAAATAGGGTGCAAACCACTAGATTAGGGTTTTTGTCCAAACAACGGCTACTCGCCGAGTCCGGGACTCGACTCGCCGAGTCCGCCACTTAAATCCCACGCCTCATCCCGCTTCTACTCGGCGAGTCAGTCCTTCGACTCGCCGAGTCCAGGGGAAAAAGTGCAAAAATAAAGAAGATTAATTACAGAACACATACCAAGAACCAGGTGCTACAACGGCATCATACATAGATACATCTATGAATTCCTTCAGAATCTCATAAATAATCTTCATTTCACACAACACGTAACTTCTGAATATTCCAACTCTTAAAAGAATCATGGAAGAATCGTCAACGACTAAGAACACGTTAATGAACATCCGAAACTCCCTCCTCTATTGCTCAAAATCCCATGCAAGAATACCCATATGCAACCAGAAATTGGTTGCCCAATCAACTCCTACCCTTCCCAAAGTGCATATAACAACCCATACATTGAACCAGACATTCTCAACCATCGAAACTATCCTTACGAGCCAGCACAAGGTCTTCGACCGACGGCCACCTGTCATGGAGACACTCATCTTTTCCTTAACACATACAACATGCATTATCTCGCTCTGCCCTCACTTCGACCCCAATAACCCTGGCCTCATGTGTCCGCACCATAGATCTCCATAACCATTTCTCTAACCCTATTTGAATGGATCGTTGATCCCCTCAATAGAATACCCAATTCTCCCCCACTCAAGGTTCGAACCATCACCGATTGGCATGCCAACAATCTATTCCATATACTTTTTAACCAGGTATGTCACACTTGACTCTTAAAACGTACTATGCAATCACTCAAGGACCTTCCCAATTGAACCAAGCAATCTCCAAATATCCTGTCTTTGACCAAAAATCTCAAAATCCTCCCAACGTACGTGACTGCCTCTAGTCATCTTGAAGCCTCAGACCGACACACTGTCGGGTACCTCACTGTTATGAGTTAGTCTTGATTCTCGGTCCGGAAATAATGAACTCTTATGCACTTCATCACCGACTCCTCGATTAGCCTCCCAACATGGGAATAATCATAAAAGCAAGAGACCTCACTCTCATAGCCGATACACAACTTAGGCAATGAGAGCCACCGCCCCAAAAATGTGTTGGATTAGTGTCTAAGGCTGTAACTATATATGGTAAGTACTTGACCCGGTTGTGCATGGTCCTTTTGGGTTGCCTTCACCATAGCAACTTGACAGGATGATTTGTTAAGAGAGAAGAGATATTATATTATGAGAGTAATATATTAAAGGAATAATAATATTATTTGATTAATATAAGTCATATATTAATTGAGAATTAATTTGGTGACTTAAAGAGATTAATTAAATAAAGGGGCATAAACTGTCAAATGTGTGATAGTTTTGTTTAAGGCTATGAATCCTTATGGATATGGGAAGGGACGATTTTAAGGATACGGATATCTTAAAAATCGTCCAAGGCCTTATCTAGAAGGATATTTGGATTGCTTTGAGGCTAAGTTATCCAATTAGGGTTTAAGGTGAAACCCTATGAGCTCATAGTATAAATAGGCCCTTAGGGTTGGAGAAATCGGCCACTCTATCTTTGAAGAAACCCTAGAGCCGATTTCTCTCTCTCTCTCTCTCTCAAATCATCTTCTTGCTAGTTGGTGTTTGTAATCCATTAGAGGAGTGACAATTGTGACTCTAAGCTCCAAGAAAGAATAAGTACCAAACAAGTAATCCAAGGTATTGTTATAGATCCTAATTCATATGATTAGAATCAAGTGTTTACATTAGATCAAGTATTGTAAGTCTTGGATTCAATGCATGTTCAATTAGAGAAACCTAGATCCAAGCAATTAGGGTTTGCATGTGCACATAGGAAAGTTCTTGTGGCTCAAACCCATCAGTGGTATCAGAGCTTTGATTGATTTCTATTGAATTGATGCATTGGTTGATTGCTTGTTGCTTAAAAAAATTCGATTTTGTGATTCTGCCTGATGAACTCGGCAAGTTCCACTGTGGACTCGGCGAGTAGCTCCAACTCGGCGAGTCTATAGTGGGAAATCGGCGAGTTCGAGCGTCAGAAAGAGGGAGTTTCGGGATTTCTTGCTGTTTTACTTGAGGAAACTTACCTTAACTGCTTTGGGTCATTAAAATCCGATTTTAAACATATATATGAGTATATTCTTGACCAAACAAAAGATAATTACCAATTAGTTGAATAATAATTTCCTTATTTGATAACAATTGATTATTTAAATTGAATTGGTGGATTGTCTTGCAAGTAATATTAAATAAGATCAAATTAAGATAATCTAATTAGTTGATTTATATTATTTGCTATTTGATCCTTATGTTTTGAAAAGTTTAAAACTTGTCCTCAAGTTTTGAAATTTAAGTTTTGTAATTAAAAGTCTAATTTGAATAATTTAAATTTCAAACCCTAGAATTTTACAAGTATAAAATCCAACACTATACTAATATATTTTTACAAGCTTAATATATATATATATATATATATATATATATATATATATATATATATATATGTATATATATATATATATATATATATATATATATATATATGATTAAAGATGCTAGTCTTACCGTTAGTAAGCCTCATTCACGAAGCCAGTCTATAAGGTGGGTATAAGGTTGCTGCCTATAAAATGGCGCTTAATGGGTGTACACTCACACCCACCGCTTGCTTGACTGGTGGAGGGTCGTTAGCCGAACGGGTAGGATAGGGCAAACCTCTTCTCATTAATAAGTATAATCAGTCTATGTAAAGTAACTAAACTATTTTATAAAATTCCCAATCTTAGTTACTTTAGGAAAAGTGAATTGATGCAATCCCATGAAATTACACTTTGCACCCTTGTTTAGATGTTAGTGGAACGTGTGTGGTTAACTGGCCCACTAATTGGTTCTAAGCAAAGGTGGAAAAGGGTGATTCATTGTTTGTTATAGTTCGGTGGAGCGTGTGTGGTTTACCGACACATCGAATAGGTGATTGTAACAATGAAGGCACCATGTAGATTTGCATGGTTATTCACACCTGCTTTGTGATCCTCGATATCCCAGTCACAAACTAGAGGGGCATATCGAGATTTAAACATGTCGTTGAAAAGTTCAATGAATCTCAAAGAAATCTAGGAATTCTTAATACATTTAAAACTTAAAGCTTATGTTTTTCGTGGTGAAGAATTAGTGAATCGTCATTCACTTACCTCCAAAATTATTTGCATGTTGGATTACGGTATTCCTTTTCTAATGTGTAAATAATGTTGTTGGGTCCTAGCCCTAAATTTCCATTTTGGGTGTTAATTAGGGACTTAACTCTAATCAACTTTGTTCCTTTCTATTTGCAGATGTCTAACGCAAACAACGCTGCTGCTAGATCATTCACGCTAATGAGCCTTTATCAAAAAGTGACTTTCGATGGATCGAACTTTAGCGAATGGATGAGATACAGTCGCACGATCGCTCGTTATGAGGACAAGGAGTATGTTCTCGATGAGAAGCTCGAAAAGATCAATCCAGAAACTGCCACTCCCGAAGAATTGGCTGTGTTTGAGACACATGAGCGTGATGCAACGAAAGTCCATTGCATCATGATAGCCACAATGAACTCCGAATTCCAAAAGTCCTATGAGGACATGTATCCTTATGAGATGCATCTAGACTTGATGGAGAGATATCACCAACGCGCGAGGCAAGAGTGCTATGAGATCATAACGAATATGATCACTGCTAAAATGGGAAGTGTAGAATCTCTAACCGTGCACTTGCAAAAGATGCAAAGGTATGTCGATCGTCTTCGCAAGTTGAATGTCAACTTTGGGGAAGATTTGGCTATCGACATTGTTCTTCACTCCTTGCCCTCATGCTACAATCAATTTAGGATGACCTACCACATGAACAAAGAAGAGGTCACCATAAGCAAACTCCAAGGTCTCCTAAGGACTACTGAGAGCAACCTAAAGGACAAGTCTGTTGCACCAACTCCCAATCCGTCTGCTGCTCCTGTTTTGGCTATTGAGCAGGGAAGGGGAAAGAAAAGGAATGCTTATTCGAAGAACCACCACAAAGGAAAGTCCCAAGATGGTTCCTCTTCTAATGGGACCAAGGTTGATCCCGTTAAGCCTAACCCTAACCCAAAAGAGGCAGAGTTACATCATTGCCACAAAATAGGGCATTGGAAGAGAAGTTGCCCGGAATATCTGCAAGCCATCAAGGATGGAAAGATCAAGCCATCTTTTGTAGGTATATGCACAATAAAATCTAATGATTCATCCCATGCTATTTCTTGGGTTCTTGATACAGGGTGTGGTTTCCACATTTGTTCTGATTTGCAGGGACTAGGAAGAAATAAGGATGTGGAGCTTGGAAGAATAAATCTAATCATGGGGAACAGAAGATCGTCGCCTGTTACCAAGATTGGAGTGTATTCTTTAGTGCTTAGTAATGGATTGAATTTAGATTTAAATAATTGTTGCTACTCACCAGATATGGCAAGAAACCTCATTTCTTTTCATGGTTTGTTTAAACAAGGATTTAGATATTCGTTTAATAATGAGAATGGTTCGATTTATGCTTATCTAAATGGTGTTTTATATTTTGAAGCAATGCCTTGTAATGGAATTTATGAAACTGTTATGGTTGTAGATAATCTAGGAAATGATGTGTTGTGTATGGATTCTTCCAATAGTATCGATAGAGCATCCTTGTGGCATTGTCGTCTTGGACATGTCAAGAAGAAGCGCATAACCCAACTCCAAAAGGATGGAGTGTTGGAGTCATTCGACCTTAGGGAAGATGACACGTGCAAATCTTGTTTACTTGGAAAGATGACCAAGTCACCCTTCACTGGCACTTGTGAGAGGGGTGAAGGTTTATTGGATCTCATACACACCAAAGTGTGTGGGCCCTTTAGATCTACCACAAAGGATGGGAACCGCTTCTACGTGATTTTCACTGATGATTATAGTATATATGGGTATATCTACTTAATCAAGCACAAGTCAGAAACGTTTGAAAAGTTCAAAGAATTCAAACATGAAGTGCAGAATCAATTGGGTAGGAAAATCAAGATGCTTCGATCCGATCAAGGAGGAGAGTATCTAAGTCTTGAATTCCAGGATCTCAAGGAATGTGGAATAGTTTCGCAATTGATGCCACCTAGGACACCGCAGTTGAATGGTGTGGCAGAAAGGCGTAATCGAACCGTGTTAGACATGGTTCGTTCTATGATGAGTCGTGCTTCACGAACTATCTCATTCTGGGGGTATGCCTTAGAGACTGCTGCCCATATCCTTAACCGAGTCCCTACAAAGAAGGTTGCCAAAACACCTCACGAGATGTGGACAGGGAAAGCTCCCTCGTTGGCACATATCAAGGTTTGGGGCTGTGAGGTTTTCGTAAGACGAGAGACTCATGACAAGCTCGAACCTCATAGTGAGCGATGTATTTTCATCGGCTACCCGCAGAAATCCTTTGGATATCTCTTCTATAGACCGAGTGACAATGTTGTCTTTGTTGTGAGGAGAGGGGTTTTCCGAAAGCGAGAAATCATAAGCCAAGGAGACAGTGGGAGGCAAATCGATCTTGAAGAGATTCAAGAGTCGAGCGATTAAGGAACCTCTAACGCTGGCGCTCAACCCGAGGAGGAAACTCCGGTTGAACCGATTGACGAATCCTTACCTCTTAGACGTTCTGAAAGAGTTAGAGTTCAACCCCAATTTTATGGTTTTCATATTACTACCGAAGGGGATACGTATATTAGTGATGGTACACTAATAAATCCAGATGAGCCTAATAGCTATAAGGAAGCCATGGCTGGCCCAGAGTCTGTAAAATGGAAAGAGGCGATGGACAGCGAGATTCAGTCCATGTATGACAACGAAGTTTGGAATTTGGTTGACAATATGCTCGGACGTAAGACGGTTGGGTGCAAATGGATCTTCAAGAAGAAGACCGACGTGGATGGGAATGTGCACACGTATAAGGGACGACTAGTGGCGAAGGGCTTTACTCAAACTCCCGGAGTTGACTATGGTGAGACCTTCTCACCAGTTGCTAAGATAAAATCTATTAGGGTGATGCTAGCCATTGCTGTATTTCATGAGTATGAGATATGGCAGATGGATGTCAAGACCGCTTTCCTTAATGGGAAGTTGGCTGAGGATGTTTACATGGCTCAGCCAGTGGGTTTCATCGATCTGAAGCATCCCAATAGAGTGTGCAAGCTTGAGAAGTCCATTTATGGACTTAAGCAAGCGTCTCACTGATGGAATCTTTCCTTCGATGAGAAAGTCAAAGAGTTTGGATTTGTACAAAGTGAAGATGAATCATGTGTATATGTCAAGGCCAGTGGGAGTATAGTTAGCTTCCTCGTTTTGTATGTCGATGACATACTGCTCATAGGAAACGACGTCCCGACCTTGCAGGAGGTTAAATCTTGGCTCGGGAAGTGCTTCGCTATGAAGGACCTCGGAGAGGCTTCCTATATTTTGGGAATAAGGATAGTGAGAGAGCGAAGTAAGAGACTAATAGGACTTAGTCAGAATAGTTACTTAGATAAAGTGCTAAAACATTTTAGTATGGAAAACTCGAAGAAAGGAGAACTACCAATACAAAGTAATGCCAAGTTGAGTAAGACTCAATGTCCGAGTACTGAAGTCGAGATAGCTGAGATGAGTCGAGTACCTTACGCTTCCACAGTTGGCTCGATCATGTACGCTATGACTTGTACTCGCCCTGATGTGGCCTTTGCTTTGAGCATGGTTAGTAGATATCAAGGGAACCCGGGTAAAGCTCATTGGATTGCGGTCAAGAATATACTTAAGTACCTTCGGATGACCAAGGAATGGTTCTTAGTCCTCGGAGGGAGTGATGGCTTAAAGGTGCGAGGGTATAGTGACGCCAGCTTCCAGACCGACAGGGACAACTACCGTTCGCAGTCGGGCTGGGTCTTTACCCTTAATGGAGGAGCAGTGACTTGGAAAAGTTCCAAACAAGAAACCGTAGTTGATTCAACGTGCGAATCAGAGTACATTGCAGCGAGCGAAGCATCAAAGGAGGCAATGTGGTTGAAGAACTTCATTGGTGATCTTGGAGTTGTGCCTGCCATAAAGGAGCCTATGGAAATTTTCTGTGATAATGAAGGAGCGGTTGCCTTGACCAAGGAACCGAGGGATCATGGTAGATCTCGACATATCGACAAAAAATATCACTTTATTAGACATCGAGTAGAAGAAGGACACCTCATAGTAAAGAGGGTATCATCGTAGGATAACCCAGCAGATCCGCTTACGAAGGGACTGAGCAGGGTTAAGCACTTGCAGCACGCTAGGAGCATTGGGCTGAAGGATGATATTAGTTTTGATTAGATAGTTTTAGAAACATATAATAGATAAATGTAATTGACATTTGATGATTAAATAAAGGAGTATTATTTATAAGTAAAGTTACTGTCTTATGTTAATTGTTTAACTATTGTTTCAATTTGCATGTTTTGACTTCCTGAATAATTGAGTTATTAAGAATAATCGAATTATTCAAACAGTCCACAATCATTCATATGTTGGAAGTAGGTATGAATGAAGATTGTCATGAATTGGCGTGTAGAGTGTTTTAAAGGTATTAGACATAGCAAAGGTTTGCTGCAACGTTCATGAGTGCTTATGAACAAGTTTTGAGCATTGGAATAAAACCGCGCTTGCTAGAATCACTTTATGGAATGTGACAAAAGTGATCGCAAGACGATAATATCATATGGTCTTACAACCTAGATATATGATTTATTATATAGTAATTGGTTGTGCATTGATAATGTGAAACCGCATCAGTAAATTGATGTTATAAAACACATTGTTGTGTATAGTTGATTAGTGGATAAGTAAATGCATATAAGTCAAAGTTTATCTGTTACTTTTATCCTAAGAGGGTAAAAGCGATATCACGGCCACTCGATGATTTAATTTGACTTATGTGCCGGGCCCGGTCAGGACTAAATTGATGTGTTCAATTAAGTTCTATGTCAAATGAATCTGAGATCAAGAAACCAATTGTTGGACAATAAGTTCCATAAGATTATCCGCATAATATCTAAACAGAGGACTGTACGATCCCTTATCTAAAGGACAGGATACTGATAAGATCACATTTTGACAGCGTGTGACATCCCCAAAATCTCGGCCAGAAAAGACCGATTTTTATTTATGCTTTTAAATATTTTCAGAGTAAATCCTTTTGATTTGAAAGAGTTGCGGAATTTGTTCCCAAAAACAAAACATGATAAAACATTGTTTACCGAAGCATTTCATAAAAGAAATGTATTTTCATTATAATCAAAACTCGGGGTGTCATGTTCCGATACAGACCAATAAGCATAAACGAATACATTACTAGTCATATAACAAATATAAACATATGCAGACTTGTAAACAAAACAACTTGATGGTTCATCCATCTCATGCCCTTCCGCCACTACCTGTAATACAATTTAAAACTGAGTGGTTCAGGCTTGGGAGCCTAGTGAGCATATAGGGTTTTCAACCCACAATAAATATCATATCTAATTTTCACCAACCAACAATAACCCAATTACCCATTCCCGTTATTCTCACTTTAATGTCCCTAAAACAACTAACATAAGGGACCTAGTCTAAGAATATTTCATCGGGGCGACAACACATGCTTCGGGGGTACCTCAGCAATATAAGTCAAATAAGGCAACCATGAGGGGGATGGAGTACAGCGAATGAACACCCAAGTTCATTAACACCTACAGGTGGCGAACCTGCTAATGTTTCCACAAGACTGTCTAGAATAGCCAGTGGTCGTCATCTAAACTCCGCTAGATGACTCAATCAAACAACAACGAGGCCTCTCATCTGTTTATTACACACCAACTGTCTACCCATGTTCTACCCAACATATTAGTAGATAAAAATATACATTTGTATACATAGTTTAAAGAAAACCTGTATAGCATGCTTTAATCAACACATATATCACATAACAGATGAGGCACACACACACATAACACATATCTCATAAAGAAATAAGCAGATCTATAAGATAGAAGAGAGTGAATACACATTCACACATAACACAACCAAATATATACACATAGCACGTATTTTTATATAAAATACTTTGTATTATTGTATTAGAAAGAAAATAACTACACGCTCACTTGATCAGAAGATGATCTGACAGCACTACGGCTTATAGAAGTAGTATTCCTCAGCAGATCTGGAAGATCTCCTCGAAAATCGAACTTCTCGCGGGCAGAACTTCGACTCGGGAACCGCACTTCTCGGGATCTTCGGGATCTCGGGACTTGCCTCGGGGCTAGAGTATGATACCGGGGCTTCGGGGTGGAATCGGGAGTAAAAATGCAGAGCTTCGGCACAAAGATGAGAAGAAATGAGCAAATAAACCCTGAACCCTCGCATCCTATTTATAGTGAAAATATCTGATGTACTCGCCGAGTAGGGGACACCTACTCGCCAAGTTGGTCCATGTGGCGGCTTTCTGGTGGTGCCACGTGTCAATTTCTGGGTGGTGCCACGTCACCCCTATCGCGTGTTAGCCTTCGAACTTAGAAAAACCACAACTTTCGCATACGAGCTCCGTTTTTGACGTTCTTTATATCCACGCGTAGGTAAAATCAAGATCTACAACTTTCGTTTAGACTCCGTCGGCTAAATCTTGACCGATCTCAAAATTTAACAGTAGGAGGCGTTTAGACTGTTAAACGACCGCGAAGAATTCGTAACTCCTTCATACGAACTCCATTTTCGTCCATATTTTTACCGTTGAGTTCCTATTAATGAGACCTTCAACTCTCATTTAGGTCGCATAAGCCAAAAACCGCTCGAACTAAAATTCGAGTTTCGGGTCGTGTACTGCTAAGCCGAATCTTAGAAAAATCATAACTTCCTCATACGAAGTCAGATTTGGGCGTTCTTTTTATTGACGCTCTTATCTTAACATATTCTACAACTTTTGTTTAGATTGATAAGGCTAAATCTCGCTCTATCGTAAATTCACGATTTACGCTTCCCGGTGCCGTGCCGGTTTTGCCGTAAAACTTCGACAGGTCATAACTTCTTCGTTATAACTCCGATTTCGGCATTCTTTATATCTTTGGAATCCTTGTTTCGACCACTACAACTTTATCCAATGATATCAAGTTTATTTTAAACTTAAATTTCGACGGTTATTTTTATTCTTAATTAATCAAACCACATAATTAAGCAATTAAGCACAAAACACATAATACTCAAATAATACATTATTATTATTTCAAAACGGGTTACAAAGGTTAACCTAGACTATTACATTGCTAAAAGTGGAAAGCCCGGAAACACAGGCGTTACACAACGTCTTTAGGAGCTACGATTGCTAATCGGATTGTGTTTGCATATATAGTTACTAGATTTAGCCAAGTGGGAGACTGTTGGATGATTTGTTAAGAGAGAAGTACTTGACCCGGTTGTGCATGGTCCTTTTGGGTTGCCTTCACCATAGCAACTTGACATGATGATTTGTTAAGAGAGAAGAGATATTATATTTTGAGAGTAATATATTAAAAGAATAATAATATTATTTGATTAATATAAGTCATATATTAATTGAGAATTAATTTGGTGACTTAAAGAGATTAATTGAATAAAGGGGCATAAACTGACAAATGTGTGATAGTTGTGTTTAGGGCTATGAATCCTTATGGATATGGGAAGAGACGATTTTAAGGATATGGATATCTTAAAAATCGTCCAAGGCCTTATCTAGAAGGATATTTGGATTGCTTTGACGCTAAGTTATCCAATTAGGTTTTGAGGTGAAATCCTAGGAGCTCATAGTATAAATAGGCCCTTAGGGTTGGAGAAATCGGCCACTCTATCTTTGAAGAAACCCTAGAGCCGATCTCTCTCTCTCTTTCTCTCTCTCTCTCTCTCAAGTCATCTTCTTGCTAATTGGTGTTTGTAAGCCATTAGAGGAGTGACAATTGTGACTCTAAGCTCCAAGGGGCATGAACTGTCAAATGTGTGATAGTTGTGTTTTGGGCTATGTATCCTTATGGATATTAGGGTGGACGGATTTTAAGGTTAGGATACCTTAAAATCGTCCAAGCCTCATATCTAGGAGGATCTTTGGATTGCTTAGGGCCTAAGTTATTCAATTAGGGTTAAGGGTGTAACCCTAGTATCTCATAGTATAAATAGACCCCTTGGGTGAGGGAAATCGGTGATACTCTTGCAAGGAAGAATCCTAGAGCCGATTTCTCACCTCCTCTCTCTCTCTCTCTCAAGATCATCCTCTTGCTAGTTGGTGTTTGTAAGCCATTAGAGGAGTGAAAATTGTGACTCTAAGCTCCATGAACAAGAAGTTTCAAGCAAGCAACTCAAGGTATTCTTTTAGATCTGATTTCATATGATATGATTCAATTGTTTACATTAGATCTAGTATTGTAAGTCTTGGATTCAATGCATGTTCAATTAGAGAAACCTAGATCCAAGCAATTAGGGTTTGCATGTGCACATAGGAAAGTTCTTGTGGCTCAAACCCATCAAAATGCTCCTCTAGATTACCTGGCACTACTGCTAAAACATGCCCTACTATACTTAAATAGGGTATATCCTTGTCCTTGATCATCTCAGTCACCACTGGTGATCCTCTCTTACTATAATACCACCTTGTGGTCGACATACTGCCCATATACTCTGGTGAAAGATCACAACCAATGCTACCCAATAGGGTTTACCCCCAAGCTTAGAAACCGAAAATCTCAATATCTCTTCTGCTTCTAACAGGAAACGGAAATAACACAACTCTAGTCATAGAAAGTACCATCTCCTCTATCGGCCGATTGCTTAATTTAGACCGTAATCCTCCATAAATCACCATCTTCTACTCATCCCTGAATCTTGCGACTCTAACTGGCATCTCACCAAAAATCCCTCGGAAACTAACTCGATTTCCCTCTTAAGGTATGCTCCATTGAAACTCGTTCAACATGGCCCTCTGGCCCCATACTCTTTCACATCCGATCTCAGTCTAGCCAATCACAACGGAATAACTGGTAAAACCAGAAGCACTAACCGCTACCAGTCATGGTACTCGAACCATGTGGCCACCTCTCGATCTGCTATGAATCATGGTACCCGAACCATGTTATCTCCTCTTAATCTGCTACGAATCATGGTACTTGAACCATGTTCTCTCTTCTCAATCTGCTACTTAGAACTTCTGGAATTCTCCCTGTTTCGAGTATGGTTCCTCTGCTTTTAGTAGTATGGGCCCATACTACCTACCACATCTACCCATACCTTCCACACAGATCGTCCCAGATTTCCTAAGTAGTTGTTTAACCTTCTCGATGACCAATCCTGTTACGCAAGTTCTCCCTCCAGCGAATACTCTCCTCCATCAGCATACTCATCTGACTAAGTTCACTCCCTAGGCTCTTCCTATGTTCTCACACTTCTCTTCCATCAACTGCTTGAAGACCTCCTCATGATGCCAACCATCTACCTCCTGAATATCATCATATTCACTTAGTAGCTGTCTCCCATCATCAACAGTTCCACAAAGCACCAAGCAAGCAACATTCGGGCATCAAATGACCCCACCCCCCCCCCCACTAACACATAAAGCCACTCTGGCATATACTTCCTCTTGCTTTATTCCCAACTCAAAAGACATTGCCGACTCGGGAAATCCTACCTCTCGAGGTATCTAACTACTCTACTCAGCACATACTCAAAAGCACATCACAGATAGCAGCAACTCCTATGCTAAGGCATCAAAAATCAGGCAACTCTAGTTTAAAAATATGTAATACCTAGCCTATCGCTAGCATGCATAATATCCCATAAATATCTCATAACATATAAGTAAGGGTATTTTGGGAAATCGCTGTTCGGGCTCTGGCTGATTGTACACACTACTCCAACTCGTTTTCTATTAAACTCTTTCTCATTTTAGAAAAATTTATCTCTTTTGAAAATCTTTTCAAATCCTCAGTTTGAGTTCAAACACACCCGAAGGTGCATCCGAATCCCTTAAACTAAGTCTCTAATACCAACTTGTAATGACATAAATTTTTGACCAAAATTTTCATTTTTAAAACACAATAAACCACATGTCACGTTTTCTTAAAACTCACAGGTAATAAATTTTCAACACATTTTAAAAATCGTTTATCATAAATCCAATATCCTCCAAAGAAATATCTGCAACTCGGATGTGTGTACAATCAAGCCGGCGCCTTCCCACGATCCTGATAGGAACCTGAAACACATAACACACAACAAGGTAAGCACGAAGCTTGTTGAGTTCCCCAAAATACCACATACAACACTTTAGCCACTCGAGGCTATAACTATGTAAGACCCTCCGTTCTATGTGTCTCAGTGGGCCGTCCAGTCCCACGGCTCGTTGGACCCTCTGGTCCGGTCTTAGTGAGCACCCTCCGGTCTCACAACTCGTTGGACCCTCCGATCCGGTCTCAGTAACACATAACATAGCATATATATCAAACAGACAAAATGCATAACTCAAGTAAGCACATAAGACCCTCTGGTCACACATAAGTACCACTCTAGGTAAAGTATAGTGAGAAGACTCACCTCGCAAGCAGGTGAGCAATTAACCTCGCGCCCGGATATCGAACTAGCCTCCTCCTAACACAAAGGATAAATATCTCTAATTAATACTCTTTTCATGACTCAAATAACCGAAGAATATTCTTTCTCTCTGTAACTCTTTGAGGTGGATAAAAGACCATTTTACCCCTCCATGGCCTCTATTACACATGTTGACCAAAACCCCAATGTCAATAGAAGTCAAACTTGATTCAACAGTCCATGTTTGACCTGACTCGTCGAGTGTACTCCTGTGAATTGTCGAGTTTTCCTTGCGAGTTTTCCTAAGAACACAACAAAGAGAAGAATTGTTAAAGGACGTCTGGGTGTTCTCCTCGGACGTCGCTCCGACGATCAAGTTAGATTTCTGAGATAAATAATTTTAAGGTAATCTTTTCGACAGAGAAGATGGATCCTTTCCTTGAGACGGAAGAGATTATTTTATACCTACTTCTAACGGATCATGGGGACCTCATCCGATGAGCGTCAAACGTGGCCTCCTCTGACAAGGAGAATCACGCCCACGTTAACTAACTGCCTGGTGACGCCAGCTCTGTGCGTCACCTAAGCTTTAAGTCACGTTCTGATTGGTCGTGAGTGAATGAGTAGATTGCACACGGGGGGGGGGGGGGGGGAGGGAGGGGGTATTCGTCCCTCGTGGCAGGAAACGAACTGCCACCCCGGTGTTAGACTTCCTTAGCCAAGACCGGGCCTTGACCAAAGTCCTGACGAGATAACGTCTCGTTTATGACGTCCGTTACATTTAACAAGACCATTTATGGTAACGTTAACAAGGTATGAGCCTAGGTTTCAAGTAATAGGAACATCGAACCATAATATGGAGGATTATGGCGGTGTTTGTAAGTTGGTCGAACCATTAGGTATGAGCTTAAGGTTCGACTAATAAGAAACAACGATCCATAATGTGGGGGATGATGGCGATGTTTTTAAGTTGCTCAAACCATTAGGTATGAGCGTAAGGTTCGATTAATGGCAACATTGAGCCAAAATGTGGAGGATTATGGCGATGTTTGTAAGTTGCTCAAACCATTAGGTATGAGCGTAAGGTTCGAGTAATGAGAACATCCATCCATAATGTAGAGGATTATGGCGATGTGTAAGTAGCTCAAACCATTAGGTATGAGCCAAAGGTTAGAGTAATAGGAATATCGAGCCATAATGTGGAGGATTATGGTGATGTTTGTAAGTTTCTAGAACCATTAGGTATGAGCCTAAGGTTCGAGTAATGGGAACATCGAGCCATAATGGGGAGGATTATGGAGAACTTTGTATGTTGCTCGAACCATTAGTTATGAACCTAAGGTTCGAGTAATGGGAACATCAAGCCATAATGTGGAGGATTATGGTGATGTTTGTAAGTTGCTCGAACCATTAGGTATGAGTCTAAGGTTCGAGTAATGAGAACATCGATCCATAATGTAGAGGATTATGTTGATGTTTGTAAGTTGCTCAAAGCATTAGGTACGATCCTATGGTTTGAGTAATGGGAACATCAAGCCATAATGTGGAGGATTATGGCGATGTTTGTAAGTTGCTCGAACCATTAGGTATGATCCTAAGGTTCAAGGAATGAGAACATTGAGCCATAATGTGGAGGAATATGGAGATGTTTGTAAGTTGCTCGAACCATTAGGTATGAGCCTAAGGTCCTAATAATGAGAATATCAAGCCCTAATGTAGAGGATTATGGTGATGTTTGTAAGTCGTTCGAACCATTAGGTATGAGCCTAAGGTTCGAGTAATAGTAACATCGAGCCATAATATGGAGGATTATGGCGATGTTTTTAAGTTGCTCGCACCATTAGGTATGAGCCTAAGGTTCTAGTAGTAGGAACATCGAGCTATAATGTTGAGGATTATGGTTGTAACACCCCGTTTTTTATGTAAATAAATAGATAAAGATTAATAAGTGAGCCCTGGCCTTAAAATCCATAATATATAGTTGGGCGTTGGTTTTGGGAGCAAAAATTTATTATTTCGATTATTCGTGGGTTAAAGTGTAAATTCGAGACTAATTTTCTAAATATTTATGAAGACAGGGGCTCCGTGGTAATTATTGGAACTTAAATTGAAAAGAATTTAGAATGTTGAGGGCTAAAGAGTAAATTTTGGACTTAGTTGAAAAGAATTTGTCAAGCAAGGGGCTGTTATGTAAAATTCGGACTTAATTACTAAAGGTTTTTGGGGGCAGGGTTTAAATGGTAAATATTGGATTCATTTTAAAAGAAATGGGGGAAGGAGGAACCATTTTGGTCATTATAGAAACAAGTTGTGGGGATTGGGGTATTAAAATCCATCACCCCCGGTAACCCTAACCCTAATCTCGTCTTTCAGCCGCCGCCACCTATTCGGGGTTCTCTCAGCCGCCACCTCCACGCCATTACGTGAATGGTGGTCTCTTCCCTCGCCGGAGAAGTCGGGGTCGATGGTGCAACGTCAGAAAAGTCGGGAGTTCAAGCTCGGAGGCTGATACTGCTGTTTTCCGGTGGAGGAGACTTCCATCCTCCCGCTGTTTTCACCACCGATGAAGGTGCGGGCTGGTGTGTGGAGTCGCGGCAGTAGGCAGTCGGAGGAGCACCCCGTGGTGTTGTAGCTGATGTTTCCGGTAGGAGTCGCCCACCTCTTCTCCTCTTCATCTCCATCTGTTACTGCCTCCTTTCTCCATGGTTTCGTTGTTTGGCCACAGTAGAGACCACCGCTGCAAACCGGTGCTTAGGCTGTCACTATAAGCCATTGCTGCTGCTGTTCCCAGCCGACGTCGGAGCCACCGGATTTCCTCCATTCTTCTCATCCTTCAGCCACCACCGAAGACAGAAGTCATCTAGCCGCCACTGCCATCGCATGGGTGGCTGTGAGGCGTGTTTCCGTGATCTTATTTTGCTAATGTTCGTGTATTGCTGCTACAAGCCTAATGATCGAGTGTGTGTGTTCTTTTGGTCGAAAACTGAGGAGATAACCACCACGGTGGCTACCACCACCGGGCACCGCATGGGTGGTTGTGTGATTGTGATTATTTTGTGTGTGTTTGTGTATTTTGGATTATTTGCTTGAAAAAGTGTAATAGTGGCTAGAATAATGAAAAGAAAACCACAAAAACCACCACCGTAGGGTGGTAGTTGCCGCCACCGGCCGCCGTGTCGGGTGGCGGTGTGCTTTGCCTTGTTGTGTTTGATTCGGTTGGGATGCTTGAAACCCTAATGGGCCTAATAAACCCTAATTGATCAAAGGACCTAGCTATTGGGCCTATTGGGCTAAGATGGGGTTGGAAACCCTAATTAGGGTTTAGAAAACCCTAATTTTGGAACTATACGCTTGGACATATTGGGACCCACATTTGGGCAATTGGAATGCAATTGTGTATTAAGCCCAATCACACCATATGACTTATTTAGTAGAGTGAGGGGCTTAATGCATTAAGTCCTTAATGGGTTAAGTGAGAAACACTTAACCCTAATTGTCATTTTATATAAAACCCTAATTTCACTTGGGCTTTGTGTTGTGTCGTTCTATTAGGCTTTGGTATTGGATTATTAATGGGCCATCCAAGAGTGATCATATGGACTAGACTGTGTTGATGGGCTTTAGACTAAGGCCTATATGAGGGGTTGGGCCCAATTTAGACAATTGGGCCTTAGGTGGGCCATAATTAGGCCTTTGTGGTTATGAGATATTGGGCCATTATAAATACGAAAAGTTGGACTGGACTTTTTGGGTTGGGCCTTAAAATAAGGCCATGTAAAGGTTTGGGCCCAATTTGGAAAATTGGGCCATATGTTGGGTTTTGATTCCTAGTTTGACTTATGGGCCTTTGGATTGGGCCTTGTGCTTGAATCAAGCCAAGATAGGGTAATGTAGCTATTTACTCCAAGAACATATGGTTATGTGTTGGGACCCAATTATTAATTAGGTGATGTTTTTATATTGACAGATTGGGTAGCTGTCATACAGCAGCTGGGGTTGTGTCTGCAGGACTTCAGCAGTGTGAGGTGAGTTAACTTCCACTAGGGTGGGTCTAAGGCACCAATGTCGGCCCACCAGTAGGTGATTATGATTGAGATGATTGTCTTTGTGATAATTATCTGGCTTGCCATTATTTGATATGCTTTATGTGATAGGATGCTATGAGATATGTGTTAGTAGTAGTAGGGGTGAAATAGTCCCCAGTTACCGGTTGAAAGATACCGAAGATAGTTACCGGCTGAAAGACACCGAAGGGGTAGACAGAACCCATGAGTTCCTAGCAGTATGTTTATAATATGTGATTATGTGACCAGTAAGGTTATGATATGCTATTTTGTGATCAGTATGTTTATGTTATGTTATCATGGAACCAATATGTTTATGACATGTTATTAGGTGATAGTGGTAGGGTGAAATAGTCCCCAGATATCGGTTGAAAGATACCGAAGGGGAGGTTAGCTCCCGGTTACTGGTTGAAAGATACCGAAGGGGAGGTTAGTTCCTGGTTACCAGTTTAAAGATACCGAAGGAGAGCCCAGCTCCCACATATGCCAGACAGATACCGATTGAAAGATACCGAGGGATATGCCTTATGTGGTATGTGGTATGATGGGGGAACTCACTAAGCTTTGTGCTTATGGTTTTCAGTTTTTGTTTCAGGTGCTTTGTTTTCAAAAGAAAGGATTCGGCGATCGCAGCGCCTCACACCATGTTTCCGCATAAGAGATCATTGGGATTACACTCTAATATTATTTTATGATAACATGTTTGACTATTGACACTTTGGTTTTGACACAAGCGGTTATTATGGATGTTTTTATACATATGGTTTTATAATAACTTATTTAAAAATGAAATTTTTGGCCTTGAATTTTGGGATGTTACAATGGAGATGTTTGTAAGTTTCTCGAACCATTAGTTACGAGCCTAAGGTTCAAGTAAAGGGAACATCAAGCCATAATGTGGAGGATTATGGCGATGTTTTTAACTTGCCCAAACCATTAGGTATGAGGCTAAGGTTCGAGTAATAGGAACTTCGAGCCATAATGTGGAGGATTATGACTATGTTTGTAAGTTGCTCAAGCCATTACGTATGAGTCTAAGGTTTGAGTAACGGGAACATCGAGCCATAAGGTGGAGGATTATGGCGATGTTTGTAAGTTGCTCAAACCATTAGGTATGAGCCTAAGGTTCGAGTAATGAGAAAATCGAGCCATAATGTGGAGGATTATGGAGATGTTTGTAAGTTGCCCCAACCATTAGGTATGAGCCTAAGGTTCAAGTAATAGGAACATCGAGCCATAATGTGGAGGATTATGGCGATGTTTGTAAGTTTCTCGAACCATTAGGTATGAGCCTAATGTTTGAGTAATAGGAACATCGAGCCATAATGTGGAGGATTATGGAAATGTTTGTAAGTTGCTCGAACCATCAGGTATAAGCCTAAGGTTCTATTAATGGGAACATCGATCCATAATGTGTCAGATTATGGCAATGTTTGTAAGTTGCTCGAACCATTCGGTATAAGCCTAAGGTTCGAGTAATGAGAACATCAATCCATAATGTAGAGGATTATGGCAATGTTTGTAAGTTGCTGGAACCATTAGGTATGAGCCTAAGGTTCGAGTAATGGAAACATCGAGCCATAATGTGGAGGATTATGGCGATGTATGTAAGTTTCTCGAACCAGTAGGTATGAGCCTAAGGTTCGGGTAATGGGAACATCGATCCAAAATGTGGAGGATTATGGCGATGTTTGTAAGTTGCTCGAACCATTAGGTATGAGCCTAAGGTTCAAGTAATGAGAACATCGATCCATAATGTATACGATTATGGTGATGTTTGTAAGTTTCTCAAACCATTAGGTATGAGCCTAAGGTTCGATTAATAGGAACATCGAACCATAATGTGGATGATTCTGACGATGTTTGTAAGTTGCTTGAACCATTAGGTATGAGCCTAAGGTTCGAGTAATGAGAAAATCGATCCATAATGTGGAGGATTACGGCGATGTTTGTAAGTTGCCCCAACCATTAGGTATGAGCCTAAGGTTCAAGTAATAGGAACATCGAGCCATAATGTGGAGGATTATGTCGATGTTTGTAAGTTACTCGAACCATTAGGTATGAGCCTAAGGTTCGGAAAATGAGAACATCGATCCATAAGTGAGGTTGAAAGGAATAAAAGATATCATTTTAGAACAAGTAATTAAATTACATCAAAAAAGAACAAAAAAAAATTCTAAATACTAAAATGTCATTGTCGCGTGATTCCTTTCCCCTGGTTGTCTTACATGTTGTTTTCAAAAGTGGAACTTGCAAAGATTACGCATGTTCCTTGTTCTTGGCAAGAGGGTCCCGTCAAATGTCTCCAGAACCTAAGCTCCACCTTGTCGCACTTCGATCACTCGATATGGCCCTTCGTAGTTCGGACCTAGTTTTCCGATGGACCTAGCACTTCGATATGGCCCGTCCAATGTCTGCAGAACCTAAGCTCCACATCCAAATATCCAACCTTACACGATGCCTTTTTTACCCGATCATTATAGTATCGCTCCATTAATGCCTTATAATTGACTTTTCGTATGGCAGCTTCTTCTCGCTTCTCTTCTAATAGGTCCAAATTTGTTTGGAAGTTAGATGTTTTCAGCTGTGCTTTTGGATTAATTGTTCGGGTAGTTTGGATTGTGACGTTGATAGGGATGACCACTTCCATCACATACACTAGGCAGAAGGGGGTTTCTTTGGTTGGTGTTTGCACCGTGGTTTGGTATGTCCACAAAACATGCTATAGTTCATCGACGCAGTTTCCTTTGGTTTTTCCTAGTCTTTTCTTAATCCTTTTAACTAGAGTTCGATTCGTCACTTCCACTTGACCATTGGCCTGTGGATGAGCCACCGAGGTGAAATGCTGTTGGATCCCCTTTTCCTGGCACCATTTTTTGAAGGGATTCTCGGCGAACTATTTTCCATTGTCGCTTATGATGGTGTGGGGTAGTCCAAAATGACAAACGAGTCTACATATGAATTTGACAATTCTTATTCCGATTATGACCGTGACTGGCTCAACTTCTACCCATTTAGTGAAGTAGTCTATTGCTACAATGAGGAATTTAATTTTTCCTGGAGCTTCGGGGAACGCATGTGATGCTGATCATGTCTTGTGGTGGCAAGGCTGGCACGTTCGCGTGTATCTGATAGTCGTGACACTTCTTGATGAACGTTTCCGTATCACGAGTCATGGAAGGCCATAAATACCATGCTCGAAGAATCCTCTAGGTTGTTGCTCGTGATCCTCCATGTGCACCACAAATTCCCAAGTGTACCTCTTGCATTACTACATTCGCTTCTCTGCTCATGATACATTTCAACCATGGGGTAGAATAACCTTTCCTCAGTCGATCACCATACATGGTATAATTTAGTGCATTAATTTGCATCTTCCTTGCTTCTTTCATCCTCTGGCAGTATTCCTTTTTTCAGAAAAAGAACATAAGGTGTCATCCATGAAGCTTCCTCTTCTAACACCATTGCTTCATTCGACGGTTTGTCAAAACTCTTTTTTGGCAATACCTTCACTAAGACGGTCTTTGACAAGTGGATGAAGGTTATTGAAGCGATTTTACTTAAAGCGTCTGCTTCCTTGTTCTTTTACCATGGTATTTGTGTGACTTCGAATGTTTTAAACTTTGCAACCCATGTATTTGTTTGATTCGGGTACTTCTGGATGTGCGTTTCTTTCGCTTCGTAAGTTCCTTTAATTTGGTTGACCGCTAACATCGAGTCATTAAACACTTCAAGATGCGAGACGTTCATACTTCTTGCCAATCTATAACATCATGACTCACAGGTATAAAATTTAACTAATTTACATTCATGTTGTCAGAGTAGCCCGATGAATTGGAGGCCCCAACTCGCCAAGTAGAGGGATAAATGGACGCGTGATTTTTAGAGTCTACTCGACGAGTTGGTGGACCCCAACTCGACGAGTAGGAGCTGAGTGTGTTACTAAGAGAAACCCAAAACAAGCTATAGTCATTGTGAGAGAGAGAGAGAGAGAGATAGAGAGAAAGGCTAAGATTTTGTTTTCTAGTCCATTTTTGAAAGGGGATTGAAGAGCAAAAAGGCTTGGAATGAGAAGAAGCCTCTGGATCTGGTGTTCTGTCAGTGCTAGCTGCTTTTTGGAGGTAAAAAGCTTTCACCTTGATCATTTTTTAGTTAGATCTCATCATTAGGTAGTTTAGGGTCATTTACATCCTCTTATTGGGTCCTTAAGTTGTTTGAGCTTGCCATGGAGTTAAGACTTCAATCTGGACAATATGAGGTCCCTTGGGCCTTAAGATTCAAACTTTATCAAGCTATTGGCCAGCCTTCATGCATCAAACCCTCTATAGAGCTTGTTTTGGCATTTTGATCCCTAGATGCCATGCATGGACATAAAGCTTGCAGCTCTACATGATACTTCATCCTTAGAAGGCTAGATCTAGAGTATGAGGCCTTTGTTCTTCTTAAAAACGTTTGATGAGAGATTGGATTGAAGGGACTCTATAACACTCCAAACCAGGTACTACCTTGTAACCCTTGAAGTATTTCAAATATGCCATAAGAAGCCCCTAAGTACGTTGGGCGTACTTATGAGTATGCTTAGCGTACTTGGCAAGAAGGATCGCGGAGGGGCAGCACGTACGCTGGGCGTACGTGCCGAATGTCCAAACCCTAATTTCCGGACTTAAGACCTATATAAACACCCTTAACACATTTGAGCCTCACCCTAAACAGCCTCATTCACCTTCAAACGTCTCTGAAAACCCTAATACCATTTGTGAGTGCATTTTGAGCTTTAAGAGTGCATTTGTAGTCCTTATAGTGTTCATTCAAGAAGGAGAAGTTGTCAAGGAAGCTTGGAGTGTCATTTGGCTTCAAGAATCTGCATATAGTCAACCTTGAGGACCTTCTAGAGGTATAAAGCTTGGACCTTTCCACCTTAATCACTAGATCTAGCTAGGGTTTTCTAGTTTGGTCCCCTTTGTTGATTTTGGACCTTCTCTTGTGAGTTGAGCAACTCTAGAGGATGGAAATGTCATATGTGAGGTCCTTTGGTCCATTTGCAACATAAAAATCGAGTCTTGGTGGGTGTTTTGACCTCATGCATGGGTTAATAACCTTAGAAATATCTTAATGGGGGTGTTGGGAACATATGAGACATACAAAGGCATAAAGTTTCCAACTTTATGCCCTAGGTCTTCTTAATAAGCTTAGACCTGACTTTGAATGTAAGGGAATCGAGTATTAAGCACTTAATGGAGAAAGTGCTTAATATGTTAGTACGTTGGGCGTCACCTAGCGTACGCAGCGCGTAAGTCCTAGAAACTCAGTACGTTGTGCATACCAGGGTGGTACGCTAAGCGTATGCACCACAAATGGGCTAGGATATGGTTGGGCCTTTGAGCTGTTGGGCCTCATTTGGTTATTGTACCTTGTTGGATTTTGGGAATAGTGGGACATCTTATCTGTTTTGGGCCACTGATGTTATGGTAGGGTCTTACTGGGCCAAGAGGCCCATTCATTATTTTTAGAAATGGACTTTGGGCCCATTAACAAAGAAAGGATATTTGGGCCTTCATGGAAGGACTTAGGGTTTAGGTTTCCCTTTGATTATGTGATGTCCTAACATGGGTTAATACTCTTATTTAACACAGGAGGTTACGGTCAGTTAGGAGAGCAGTTTCGGATTCTTCGGACAGAGGTGAGTCTTCTCCCCATACCCATGGGTCTAAGGCACCAAGGCTGGCCCATTATGTAATTATGGTATATGTGTTAGTCATTTCTGTGATTTTATATGTTATGTGATTGTGTGTTATTTCATGGAAGACCCTGGAGGGAGCCCGTGGCAATTGGATGTAAGACCATGTGGGGTAGCCCATGTCACAAAGGTGTAAGACCCTAGGGGGAGCCCATGGCATCCTTACAGGTTTATGTATGCATGGCTTATGTGTTATAGGTAGCTTTTATAGCTAATAGGATATCTTATATGTGTATTGTGTGTGTGGTATGCTCTGGGAAAATCACTAAACATTTAGCTTACAGGTTGTGGATTTGTTTCAGGTACTTCACATCCTAAGGGAAAAGGCAAGGCGTGATGGCGTGGCATGCACTCTCTCCCAGACGTTTTTATGGACACTCTGATGTTTGAAATAAAAGTTGTATTTAACATGTGTTTTGAAAACAATTATGATTGGATTTCTTAAATTATGGAAATGTATTTGACTATTCCAAAAATGAAAATTTTCTTTGAAAAATTGGGTCTTTACAGACTCGATGAGTTGATGAGCCAACTCGACGAGTTGGCTAGGGTTTTCCCTGATAGTATGGATGCGCTACAACTCGACGAGTTAGTGAGACAACTCGATGAGTTGAGTTGGATTTTCCCGATACTTCAAAGAGAACAAAGGAACTCGATGATTCGCATAGGTGCACTCGATGAGTTGGGTCAACATGGACTATTGACTCGAGCGTTGACTTCCATTGACTTTTAGGGTTTGGTCAAGACATGAGTTATGGAGACCATGGAGGTTTAAAATAGTCTTTCACCCTTTCCGAGAGTGAGAGAAGGGATTAGAATAACTTTTAAGAGTTGTGGTTATAAATTGTTAATTAGAGATGATTATATTATATAGGCGTAGCCTAGACTGTTCGTGGGGTACTAGATCTACTTGCTTACTTACGAGGTGAGTCTTCTCACTATACTTACCTGAGTGGTAATATTGTGTGACCGGAGGGTCTTATTTGAGTTATCAACCGGAGTGTCCTATGTGCTTATACTGAGTTATGTGATATTATGCATTTTGTCTTTGTGATTTATGTTATATTATTCTGTGCCTTACTGAGTTAGGACCAGAGGGTCCAACCGAGTTGTGAGAACGGAGGGTCTTCACTGAGATACATGATTGGAGGGTCCAACCAGAGCTGTGAGACTAGAGGGTCTTCACTAAGACACATGACTGGAGGGTCCACACCGAGTCGTGAGACCGGAGGGTTTCCACCGAGATGCATGAACGGAGGGTGCATGTCGAGCTATAGCCATGAGCGACTTATTATTTTTGTATGTGGTATTTTGGGGGACTCACTAAGATTCGTGCTTACCATGTTGGGTGATATGTCTTTCAGGTAGTTCTTAGGATCGCGAGAAGGTGTCGGCTTGATTTTACACACCAGTTAGAGATCATGATTTTTGAGGATTCTAGGATTTTATCAAACATTGTTGACTTGTGTTTTGACAACTTATACATTTTTTGGTTTTTGGGAAATGTGATATTGAGTTTATGTGATTTTAAAAATGAAAATTTTATTTGAAAATTTACAGTGTTACACAATCGTAGCCCTGCTAACAGGGCTTCATATTCTGCCGCATTATTCGAACACTTAAACTTGAACCGTAGGGCATATGTTGACTTGTCCCCATATGTGCCAGTGAGAACAATTCCCAATCCTAAGTCGTCCTTGCTTAATGCCACATCAGTGTGTAGCTTCCATGTTTCCTTGGTTGCTTGGGTCAGCGCTTTTGGGGGTTCGTCAACATCTTTGGGAGTAGTCATCATTGATGACTGCGGGTCATCTAGCATTTATGCCAAGAAGTCCACTAGGGCTTGCCCTTGTATGCTAATTCGAGGTTTATATGTGATTTCGTGTTCCCCTAGTTCTATTTCCCACTTCGTCATTCTTCCCGAACGTTTTGGTTGTAATAGAATCTGCTTCAATTGTTGGTCAGTTAATACTTCGACATGATGCACTTGGAAGTATCTACTTAATCACCTGGCTGCGTATACCAAGGATAAGACCAAATTTTCCACCTTTTGAGTAATTCTGCTCAGCCCCTTGTAATATTCTACTAACGAAGTATACCGGTACTTGCTTCATTCCACTTTTTGCGACCAACATTGCGTTGACCATCTCATGACTTGTTGAAAGGTAGACTGTTAACACTTCCTCCTTTAAGGGACTTGCCAAGGTAGGTAGTTGTTTGAGGGATTGCTTCAATTTCTAGATTGCTTCTTCCGCCTCGTCCGACCATAGTATATCTTTCCTCCATGTGAATGTCTTCCATGTTTGGAAGAAGGGTATCGTCTGGTCTGCTGACTTGGCCAGGAACCGCCCCAGTGTTGCCAACTTGCCATTAAGACTCTGTACCTCTTTCACTATTCGTTTCGTTTTCGTTTTCAAAACACTTTCAACCTTTTCAGGGTTCGCCTCTATCCATGTTTTTGTTATAATATGACACAAGAACTTCCCTTTCTGTACACCAAAAATACATTTCTTTGGATTAAGTTGCATGTTGGTCTGTCGTAGCCTCCTAAGGGTTTCCTCCACGTCTGTCAGGAAATCATCATCACTCTTACTCTTAATCACCATATCGTCTACATATACATCAACGTTCCTTCCTACTTGTTTCGCGAATACTTTCTCTACCAACCTATGGTAAGTTGCCCCTGCATTCCTCAATCTAAAGGGCATCTTTGTATGGCAGAAAGTCCCCTTTTCTGTAAGGAAAGCTATTTTATCTTCGTCAACTGTGGCCATCTTTACTTGGTGATACCTTTTGTATGCATCCAAAAAAGATTTCCATCAATATACTCCTAACGACTCGATCTTCTGCTCAATTTCTGGAAGGGGTTAACTGCCTTTTGGGCAAGCTTTATTAAGGTGGGTGAAATCAACACACATTCTCATCATTCCATCCGCTTTCTTTACTAGCACCGGATTGGCGATCCACTTTGGGAATTGCACGGCTCTCGTGACTTCGACTCTTAGTAAAGCTTTGACTTCCTTGTTGACGATTCTGTTTCTCTCTTTGGCTTTGATACGCTTCTTTTGATTTACTGGTGTGCATAAGTAATCGATATTCAAATGATGCCCTATTATTGCCTTGGGATACCTGTCATATTTGCGGGTTTCCATACGAACGTATCTTGGTATTTTCTTAATATCGTCATCAATCCTTCTTGCAACTCCCTAAGGAGCTTGACCCCCACTTTGATCCTTAGTCCTATTCTAGCATGCTGTTCTACTGAAACTGATAAACATAACATAAGCTGGTATGGGTACTTTGGGGAATACTTACTTGAGCTCGGCCGGTCGCGCACATCACACACTTCGTTCCTTCTTAAAACTCTTTACTTAGCTTTTTAGAAAATATTTTTTGCTTTAAAATCTTTTAATCCCTCGATTTGAGTTCAGACACCCCCGAAAGTGTGTCCGAATCCCTCAAACCAGGGCTCTGATACCAGGATGTAACATCCCAAAAATACGAGCCAAAAATTTCATTTTTAAAACATATACTTAGTAAAGCATTTAGAAATAAGAGCGTTCACCGATCATAACATTTCATAAAAGATATCACAGGTCTGGAAAACATTTTCATAAACATAATAATGTCAGAGTACAAATCCCTAGGAAGATCTCATAGTGCGGAATACGAGGCATGTGTGTGATGGGCCGCTACCGCGCTAGCTCCTTCCCCTTCGAGGAAGAGGTACCTGAAACCAAAACCGAAAACTATAAGCACGAAGCTTAGTGAGTTCCCCCATAATACCTCATATCATACAAACATACAATGAACAGCTAGGAGATACGGGCCTCGCCCACACTGATCAAGATACCGGCCTCACCCACACTGATGAAGATACCGGCCTTGCCCATACTCCGCTAGCTGGGAGATACGGGCCTCGCCCACACTCCTTTATCTGAGAGATACGGGCCTCGACCACACTCCACTATCAGAGAGATATGGGCCTCGCCCACACTCAGCTACTAATCCATAACATACAAGTATCACACAGACAACGAGTATAGGCAGATCTATCATACTGGCATTTATCATCATCAAACTCAACCATGAGATACGGGCTCTGCCCACACTCCAATACTAGCACATCGTCTATACGGTCCGGCCTTGGTGCCTTAGACCCGTTATTACTGGAAGGAAACTCACCTCGAAGAGTAGCTACTGAAAGTCTGACTGCTCGACGTTTGGCTGCCGCACCGGTAATCCTCCGGCTACAAACCCATAAACATAGATTAGCCACTAATAAATACCCTTAGGTCAATTGACTGACCCGTCCCTAGTCCAAGGTCAACTCCTTGGTCAAAGTCAACTTCCAGTTGACTGGACTCACTGAGTCGTGGCACAGACTCGCCGAGTCCTCCTCCTACTAACCCAGTCCTACTCGCCAAGCCTCTCTTTCCACTCATTGAGTCACCCTTGACTCACTACTCGGGACTATGGAACCGACTCGTGATCCGACTCGCCGAGTTCCACGAGCAGATCTCCTACGCACTTCCAATCCTCACCAGAACATCCCGCAAGAGGATTTGGGGTTTTGGGACGATGTTACGCTGCTAATCCCGCGTGCAGAAATGAAGGGTTGGACCGTCGACACTTAAACCCCTCTTACTCAGTGAAAGTTCATATGACTCGCCGAGTTTGAAGAACAACTCGGTGAGCTCCAGGCAATCTTCATAGGACTCGCGGAGTCTAAGACCATCTTCATAGAACTCGCCGAGTTCCACTTTGGGACGCATCGAGTCCTTACGACCCACTTCCCATACAGACCAAAACTGGGACATGCAACGCCTCTAACCCATAGATCTATGCTCCTAGGGCATGCTTATCACGTAAAGTTGCAAACTTTACATGCATGCATGGCCCTATGAGCTCAAGAAGGCAAATCCAATCCCTTTAAGGGGTTATACACCCAATAGGGACCTCAATAACCCCAACCACAGAGACTTTATACTTCTAGGATGTCCATAAGATCCCAATCTGAAGTCCTTTCAGAACTTAAAGCATAAATACATGAAATTTGAGGTTTTAGGGCTTGAAACCACTAATTTGGGACAAAAGGGGATCTAATGGACTAATGATCAAGGTAAGAACTTTTCTACCTGAAATGGAAGCTTCTCACAGTGTAGATTCCGGATCTACCTCCCCTCCTTGCACATTTCAACCTTCTCTTTCTTCCTCTAAGCTCCAAACCTTCTCCACAAAGCCAAAATCACCCTCAAGGACAATATGGGGGCTAGGGTTTCTTTCTACAGTTCTCTGGAAGTGTTAGGGACTATGGAGGCCAAGTTAGAATGTTTAAACAGGGTGCAAATGCCCAGATTAGGGTTTATGTCCAAACAGGGTCTACTCGCCGAGTACAAAGTTCAAACCCCGCACCTTATCCCGCTCCTACTCGGCGAGTTGGTCCTTCAACTCGCCGAGTCCAAGGCAAAAATGCATAAAATTAAAATATTAATCACAAGGAGTACGTACCAGGAACCAGGTGCTATAAGGGAACTTGTGGTAGATGTGATCCCTCTAGATATGTCAGTGTTTCTGACAGTTTTCATTATGTGTTTATAGAATGGTGGTACTACGTTCGAGGCCAGCAGTTGGTAGTTCGAGAGAGAGATCGGGTTCGGGTTCGGGATTCGAACGAATGGATGAGAGGCTACGTGAGTTTACCGAGTCAGAGATCACTCGAGGCATCCTTAATGCGACCCCGGTTATCTTTGGGTCAATCAAGGAAGGGATAGTAGAGCTGATGGAGGATCGCCTCAGGGCATTCAGGAGTGACATGGTGACCAGCCAGTCATGATCACGCAGACTGTCCTTTAAGGACTTTAGGGGCAGTGGTGCGCTGGATTTCCATGGGGCGAAAGACCCCATTGTTGCCAGACGGTGGATTGTAGACATTGAGTCTGCACAGTTGACCAGCTTCTGCCCCGTGGGGTCGAAGGTACAATATGCAGCAAGCTGCTTGAGGGACAGGGACAGGGATTGGTAGGAGTCGGTTGGTGACTCTCTGGGAGCCTAGGCTATTGAGGCTATGACATAGCCGGATTTTGTAACCTGGTTCAGGGCTAAGTTCGCACCTGAGGTGGAGCTTCAGCAGTTGGCCCAGGAGTTCCTGGATATGAGGCAGACGACTGAGAAAGTTCCGAGAGAGGGCTTTATTGGTGCCCCAGTATGCGGGAGACGAGGATATGAGAAGGACCCACTACCACGACATGCTGTGAGCCGATATTCGGGAGCATGTCAGCTTTTCAGCTTGTCCTACCTTGGATTCTATGATTGCCAGGGCAAGGGAGAGAGAGAGATTGATTTGGAGCACATCCGTAAGAGGAAGGCCGAGGAGGGACAGATGATTGGGGCTTCGGGGAAGAAGCCCAAGGGATCAGACACTAGGCTGAAAGGCCAGTCGGGACAGGGCCGCTTCAGGAAATGCGGCAGGCCACATGAGGGAGCTTGCAGGTTGGGATCGTTGGGCTGCTACACGTGCAGCAATACGGGGCACTTCAGTAGGGATTGTACCACCCCTGCACCTACTATTCAGACATCCGAGTTGTTGTGTTTCCACTGCAACCAGAGGGGCCATAAAAAGGCCAATTTCCCCCAGTTGACATCAGCAGCGCCAGTGAAGGCGCCAGCTCCAGCAACCTTGCGAATTATGGATGGCCGGCAGGGCAAGACAGAGGCTCCAGCGGTGAGGAGCTGAGCCTTCCAGTTGACTACCGAGGAGGCACGTGCTGTACCCGATGTTGTGACGGGTATCATTCATTCTCTCTAGTTTATATATATATATATATATATATATATATATATATATATATATATATATGTTGTGTATGATATTGATATGTTATGTGTATACATGTTTAGGATCATTCCATGTGAACGGTATCCCAGTACAGGTGTTGTTCGATTCAGGTGCCACTCGATCTTTTGATTCTCTTGCACTTAGCAAGAGGTTCCCTGAGTCTTCGGGCATGTTGGATTGCTCTTTAGAGGTTGAGATTGCCGACGATCGATCAGTGCGAGCATCATCAGTTTTTAGAGATTGCGTACTGAGGCTATTCGAGGAGCGCTACCTGGTAGACTTGGTTCCTATTCCGTTGCGTGGGAACAAGGTGATTATAGGCATGGATTGGTTGAACCCTAATGGGGCAGTGATAGACTGCGCGCAACAGTTAGTACGAGTTAGGACCCCAAGTGGGAGAGAGTTGGTAATCCACGACGAGAGGCCACAATGTGGACCCACATAATGTTTAGCAGCGAGGGCTAGGCGCTACCTACAGCAGGGCTGTGCTGGGTATGTCGCCTATGTTATGGATACCCGGGAGGCGGGTAAGGCGACAGTGAGCGATGTTCCGGTGGTGCGGGACTACGCAGATGTGTTCCCAGAGAAGCTTCCTGGGATACCTCCGGAGCGATAGGTAGAGTTCAGGATCGACCTAGTCCCTGGTGCGGCTCCAATAGCCAAGGAACCATATCGGTTGGCTCCTCCCGAGATGCAGTAGTTGTCTACACAATTGTAGGAGCTGCGAGACAAGGGATTCATTAGGCCGAGTAGATCGCCTTGGGTAGCCCCGATTCTATTTGTCAAGAAGAAGGATGTGTCGCATCGCATGTGCATAGATTACCGGGAGCTAAACAAGGTGACGATGAAGAACCGTTACCCACTTCCGAGGATAGACGATTTGTTCGACCAGCGTCAGGGAGCATCTTGGTTTTCCAAGATAGACTTGCAGTCAGGCTACCATCATATGAGGGTCAGAGATGAGGATATATTGAAGACTGCTTTTCGGACTCGCTATGGCCACTACAAGTTCATGGTGATGCCCTTCGGGCTCACCAATGGTCCTGCCACATTCATGGACCTCATGAACCATGTATGTAGACCGATGTTGGATCGGTCCGTGATAGTTTTCATTGATGATATCTTGATCTACTCCAAGACGTAGGAGCAGCATGAGGAGCACTTGCGAGAGGTTTTGGATATTCTGAGGAGGGAGAGCTTGTACGCCAAGTTCTCCAAGTGTGAGTTCTGGTTGTGCGAGGTGCAGTTTCTTGGGCACCTTGTCAACCAGAACGGTATTCTGGTCGACCCGGCCAAGGTGGAGGCCGTGATGAGATGTGAAGTTCCGAAGTCTCCATCTAAGATTCAAAGTTTCCTGGGATTAGCCGGCTACTATCGGAGATTCATCTAGGATTTATCCAATATAGTTGTACCCTTGACTCGGCTAACGAAGAAGGTCGTAGTCTTTCGTTGGGGGCCTGAGCAGCAGGCAACGTTTGAGACATTGAGACATAGATTGTGTGAGGCGTCGATCTAAGCCCTGCCAGAGGGTGCAGAGGATTTTTTTGTGTACTGACACATCTATTTCGGGTTTGGGCGTGGTGTTGATGTAGAGAGGGCATGTCATCGCCTACGCCTCGAGGCAGTTAAAGCCCCACGAGGCGAACTACCCGACGCACGATTTTGAGTTGGGGGTGGTTGTCTTCGCCCTCAAGATTTGGCGACACTATCTCTATGGGGTTCTATCTACCATTTACATGGAACATAAGAGTCTGAGATACCTCATGGATCAGCCGAATCTGAACACGAGGCAACGTCGGTGGTTAGATGTGGTGAAGGATTATGATTGTGAGATCCTTTACCACCTGGGGAAGGCCAATGTGGTGGCCGATGCGCTTAGCCGTAAGGCAACGACGATCAAAGACATTTACATGCGAATGACAGTAGTGAATCCACTGTTGGAGCATATCCGAGAGGCCCATCAGGAGGCTATGAAAGAGGAACATCGAAAGAGCGAGCATATAGTGGGTCAGGTTTCCTCCTTCGATTATGATAGCCGAGGGTTATTGACACTTCACCGTAGGGTGTGGGTCCCCTATCATGGAGGTGTGTGCTAGATATTGATGGAGGAGGCGCACAAATCCAGGTTTTCTATCCATCCTGGAGTGACGAAGATGTATAGAGATCTTCGTCTTGACTATTGGTGGCCCTGCATGAAGCAGGACGTAGTATGGTATATGGAGCGGTGCTTGACCTGCAGGAAGGTCAAGGCCGAGCACTAGAGGCCACTTAGCAAGATGCAGTCATTAGATATTCCCATGTGGAAATGGGAAGATATTACCATGGATTTCATCACCAAACTTCCCAGAACCGTGCGGGGAGTGGATTGCATATGGGTCATCGTGGATCGATTGACCAAGAGTGCCCATTTCATACCGATCCAGGAGAGTATATCGGCCGAGAAGTTGGCCGACATCCACATTTGAGAGGTGGTGGATCGACATTGAGTGCCAGTCTCCGTGATTTCCGACAGAGATGTACGGTTTACTTCCAGATTTTGGAAGAAATTCCACGACGAGTTAGGTACTCATCTACACTTTCACACTGCTTTTTACCTGCAGACGGATGGACAGAGCAAATGGAGAATCCAGTCTCTGGAGGATATGCTACGGGCAGGTGTGTTAGACTTCGGGGGTAGTTGGGATACCTATCTCCCATTAGCTGAGTTCTCCTACAACAACAGCTACTACGCGAGTATCGATCGTCCTCCCTTTGAGATGTTATACAGGAGGAAGTGCATGACCCTGATATGTTGGGGTGAGGTGGGCCATAGGGTCATGGGGAGCACCGAAGTGGTGCTCAAGACGACAGAGAGGATTCAGCAGGTTAGAGGCAGACCTCAGACTACACAGAGTCGGCAGAAAAGGTATGCCGACAAGCGCCGTTCAGACCTGGAGTTTCAGGTCGGGGATATGGTCCTCCTGAAGGTATCGCCATGGAAGGGCGTCATTCGATTCAGGAAGTGGGACAAGCTGAGCCCCAGGTATATTGTGTTGGATAAAGTGTCTAAGTCCATAACTATTTCTGGTATGTACTTGACCCGACCCGGCATGGTCCATTTGGGTTGCATGGCACCATGCAATTGGATAAACTAAATGAGAGAAATAACGCTTGGAGATTATTAATATATTATAAGTTCTAATATATTAATAATAATATTATTTGATTAGTTTGATCAAGAATTAATTTAGAATTAATTAAGTGATCAAAAGATAACTAATTAAATATATGGGTTGATTAAGTAAATCATCCATATCTTGTATAGTGGGCTAAAAGGCTCCATGGATCATCAAGTTGGGTTCCACCCATAGGATGCTCCATGGATGCTCCATGGGAGTTACAAACCCATGGGTCATGGAAATGAAGAGTCATGACACATTAGGGTTTAACCCTAGATGTGTCAACACTATATAAGGAATATGATCTCCTCCCAAATCGGTTAGACACTAAGTAATAAGGGGGCTTGGCCGATTTTGAAGAGTGTGTATTCTCTCATAAGTTCTTCTAATAGCATTTGGTGTTGTGTGAAGCATTTGAGGCATCACCACTTGAGGTGCTAGGCTCACAAGGTTTCAAAGAACACAAGCAACGACAAGGTAAGTTATTCTATCTATAATTTATGTTTAAATTGTTCCCCATGTATGCTAGATAGGAATATAACCTTGGAAATCAACTTTGCATGACAAATTAGACAAACATAGATCCAAGGTTATTAGGGTTGCATGTACACTTAGGAAGTGTTAGAATGCTCAAAACCCTTCAGTGGTATCAGAGCCTAGGCTTGTTTGTTTGTTATTTGTGCTTAAAGTTGAAGAAAGTCGAAATTTATGCTGTCTGACTGATGGACTCGGCGAGTCCATGGGGAGGACTCGTCGAGTTCATGTGTATCTTCAACCTACTCGGCGAGTAGGTTTATGCACTCGGCGAGTAGGGTCGACAGAGTGCAGAATTTCGACTTGAGTTGCTGGAAATGGATTAGAATCATTACCCTAAAATGTTTTGGTACTTGAAAACTTGTTTTAGAGGGTGTAATGTCTTTTCTAACTCATTTACAACAACTAGTTATCAAAATTACAAAGATTAAATGTGATTTTGATTCTTGAAAGTGTTCATATTCATGTTCTTGTTCTTATGATGTTTTAGATGATCATAGGAATTATTTGTAACCTATTTGGTAGTTTAATTCTTGATCATAGTGTGTTTTAATGGAGTCCATAACTTGTCCTCAAGTTATGGAAAACCAAAAGTCACTTGAGTTAAAAACCATTAAGAAAACACAAGAGTTATAAAAATGAAGAGTCTTCATTTTATGACTCTATTAAACTCATAAGTTACAAGAAATGAAAAGTTTTGAAAGTTACAAAACTTGCCCTCAAGTTTTGGAACAAGTAAAGTTAAGTTAAAACTTTAGTTCCAACCCCTAGATTTTTAAAAGTTAAAATTCAACCCTTATACTTTATAATATTACAAGTTAATAATATTTATATGTATAAGAGTAAAGTCGGTCTTACCGCTAGTACGCCTCATTCACGAAGCCGGTCTATAAGGTGGGTATAAGGTTGTTGCCTATAAAATGGCAATTTAATGGGTGTTCACTCTCACCCACCGCTTGCTTGACTGGTGGAGGGTCGTTAGCCGAACGGGTTTGACAGGACTATAATTCTCCTTTCATTAAAAGTATTAATGATAAATACTAAGTAACTAAACTCTTAATAATTCCCAATCTTAGTTACTTAGGAAAATGTGAATAAGGTGCTAATCCATGAAATTACACTTTGCACTTTGTTTAAGTCGGTTAGTGGAGCGTGTGTGGTTAACCGGCACACTAACTCGTATTTAACAAGGTAGGCAAAGGGTAACTTAATGTTTATCATAGTATCGATGGAGCGTGTGTGGTTAACCGGCACATCGATTGAGGGGTAAACACTTAAGGGTACCAAGTAATTTGCATGGTTACTTCACACCTTGTTTTGTGATCCTCGGCATCCCAGTCACAAAACCTGAAGGGCACACTCGAGATTGAAACATGCCATTGAACAGTTCAATGAATCTCAAAAGATCTAGGAGTTTCAAAACCAATTAAAACCTAATAATACATTTCGTTTATCTTGGTGGAAATTGGTGAATCGTCATTCACCTACCTTCAAATTGTTTTATAGCTTGGATTACGGCATACCTCTTCCAAATTATAAAATAATTTGTTGGGTCCTAGCCTTAATATTTCATATTGGGTGTCATATTAAGGACTCAAAGATCAACTATCTTGAATATCTCCCATAACATGTCTGAATTAGACATTTATGATCTTCCCAAATCTCTTGAAACAAGCTTTCCTAAATGAAGATGATGTCCCATGGATATCATACTTCTCTCTCCTCTTCCAATTATTCTCCCTAACCCACAAGTTCTTGAAAAAATTTAAGGTCACTCGAACCCTATTGGCAAGACAAGGTCTAGGTGTGATCACATCTTGGAGATGTAGTCACATATTGACAAGCCGGG
Source organism: Lactuca serriola (assembly GCF_051521515.1). NCBI lineage: Eukaryota > Viridiplantae > Streptophyta > Magnoliopsida > Asterales > Asteraceae > Lactuca > Lactuca serriola. The sequence goes on from NC_136409.1 coordinate 164,453,204, forward strand.
AGAGTTGGGTGTCAAAGTCTTGAGAAAGTTGGTGGTTCAATCACTTTCTAAGTTACATAGTGAGTTCCTTTGGGACACCTATGAAATAGACTATGACAAGACCCTTAATGATCTTATCTATTGTTAAGATCAACTTCCTTAAAACTTTATGGACATTGACAATAGTGACACAGGAAATCCAGAAAAGCATTCTCTTCCCAATGGAAAGGGATCGGCCATAGTCAACTCGGTTGACCAAATGGTAAAGAGAAAAGTCTAAGTCTGTGATAGTCTCGTGTACCATTATCAAAGGGTCCATATGTTTAATTTGCCAAAGTAAGGGTTATTAGTTGCGAAGCTGCCAAACCTACCTAAGGATGTTAAAGTCAATAAGTTTGACTCTACTTCAGGTAAAGTCCACTACTCTAACTCTGTTAAGTTTTTATTCTGAGACTCTTGATGCATGATGTGACTGGGTCACATGGTAGTGTTTTAAGAATCAAAGAAAAAGTAAAGGAACTTAAAGAAAGAATATGCTGAATCTGATCGCGTAGATGGATTTCTATCGCGCAGTTTGAAGATCGGATTCTTGAGCTAATTCTTAGGAGTTATAAGATATTGCTAAGGAATAGATAACAACAAGTTTTTCATATGGGTTGTAAGGATAAGTTTTTCCGCATAGTTTTAAAATAAAAGAAAGTTTTTGATTTTATTTATTTTAAAATATCCTTACAATGGCATTTGAGGAAAAATTGTTGCTTATATGATTCCATTAATAGCAAAAGTGGAAATATGAAATTGATTCTTTCATTTGTGGTAATGTCTAAATTTACCAAATAAGGAAAGATTCTCATCATCCAAAGTCTCAATTGGACCGGGACTTGGAATCATGCAAATTCTATAGCATGATGAATGAGAACTTTCAAGTATTGGAAAATTAAGACTAATTACTTATTCACATGGATGTGTGAGTCAAGTAATGGACTAAGGGATCGAGTACATAGTCATGTGCACTGATTAAGTCCACCACAAAAGATATAAGGCTATTCGTCATAGTTTACTAAAGCTTAGTAAATATGATTATACTTACAAGCGTAAGTGTAACTCCGAGACATTGGAAAAGGTTCCAATGTAAGGCAGAGCGAATAAGAAGAATCAAATTAGGCAGAAGGATAAAAGTTTCTCAAATCTGAAAAGATGGGAGAGTACTTTAGTATCAGCTTTGTGATCATCTTAATGATTAAGAAACCATATCAAAATTAGTTCTCTAAGGAAGTCTTAGTGCATTCTTATGACTAAGAAGAAGGGATCTTGAATTGTTGAAATGGTTAAATCAAGAAGATGAGTCATACTTCGTTCCAATACAAGTCTTAGAGTCATACTCCAAGATTGTAACTTGAGTGACATGTCTTTAAGAAGGTTTAAAACACTTGACAAATGTAAGAGTAAAAGTTTTCTACTCTTGTACATTTGAAATTGGTAAGTTGTGATGTTTTGGATAAAACAAAGACCAACTAAGGCCAATTGTGTGAAGTGTTTGTCTTGATTAGAATCCGCACTATCTCTTGGATGTTTGACAAGGAAGTCTTATAGGTCAAGAGGACAGTGGGAGTCTTAAAGGTCTTGAAAGTCTCAAGAACTAATCAAGAATAAAACCTAAAGTTCTTCACTAGCACACGACTTAAGGGTTATAACCTATCGTGTTGACATATTCTGTGCCCATCCCAGTTAAAGTTGGCTTTACATATGAGTTCTTAGAGTTCTCAATGTGTTGCACAACAACTTGGAAGCAAAGGTAGGCCCTTGAGCTGCCAGGTGGCAAGAAATTAAGACTGAGTTCAATCCATATGGTTTTGGATTTGTCATTATCCGTGTCTTGTGATTATGGTTTTGACAAATTCATATGGGTAGGAACTCATACACCATTAAATCTAAGTGTCATAAGGTTTCTCTCCGATTCATGAAAATGATGGTGAGGAAACACTTCCACTAAGTAGATTTTAGCTAGATAGCAATTGGGATATTTGCATTCTCAAAGTCGTTAGTGGAGCGTGTGTGGTTTACCGGCACACTAACTTGGACTTGTGAGAAATGGCAAAAGTCAAAACGATCAAGACTATGATTACGGCATCCCTTTTCATAGTTCTTAAAAATTGTTTTGACACACCCATGAGCTATCTAAGGGAAGGTGTATGTTTTTGATAAAGTCTTATCAAAACAATCTAGTATCAGAAATCTGAACTTTGGTAAGAAAGTCAATAAAGTATTGATTTCTAGAGGTCGAGTTTTCTGAGTATATGTCAAAGCTAGTGGGAGCATAAGTGTTATGCTAATAATCATCATGTTAGTGGGAGCATGATAATTACGATAAGTATTGCAAGCTAGCAATGTTAATTATAGAAAACAAAAGGTTTCAATTGGGAAAAAGGTGTTTTGCTATAATTAAGGGAGAGGAAATTATACTTCATCTCAAATCTATAAGCTTAGATCGTGAGGTTTTAAACATTTAGTCAAGGATATATATGAATTTCATGTTGAAATGGCTCAACATAAGGAAATTCTGTATATGGGTCCATTATTTGCGTTCTTAAATTCGATTATGATTACGGCATCCCTTTTCATAATCTGAATTATGAGAACTTGGCAAATTGAAATGGAAATGTTATAGCAAAAGACTGGTTTAGTCTTTATGTGAGACATCATGAATCGTGTCCCATATGCTTCGGATACAGGATCGATTACATGTGCTATATTCATCCTTTCTAAAAATTTTTCAAATGCCTGGGGCATTAAGAAGGGAAAAGGTTTAGAACTGGATATGACTAAAAGGATTAAACAATTGTCGAGGACAATCTAAGGTTTACCAAAGATTGGTTGCTCAAGGACAATTGGAAGTATAGTGATAATTATGGAAGGACCATATTGACATAATCTGTAAGGAGGCAACTCTTTTTCAGAAGTAATAGTCAAAATGGAATCTGGAAATGTTTCAAAGTTAGAATTTTCAATCTGTGTAAGATTAAGGAAACTTAATGCAAGAAGGATATTTCCAAGGAGTTGATCTCCTTTGGAATGCTCTGTAATGATTGTTGCCAAGGCTTTGTGAATTTGTGCATAATCGTTACAAGAGGATCAATGCATATAAGTTTAGAATCTAACAGATTTCAGTAAATGACATGAATTTGGAATTCTTGCATTTGCAGTAAGGATTTGGGAGTGTGAAAAGAGAATCATTGAAGTTATGTTCAATTGATCTAGTTCACAAAGTAAAGATCATAGACAAACATAGTATGCATACTTGGTGTATGGCATGACTAGTGTTTAGAAAACATAGTGTACATGCTTGGAGTATGGGACAACTATTGTTTTAAATTCAAGAATAAAGTTGATAGCTGAAACAGTATACAATGAATAATGTGTAATCATATGGTGATAAATAAAAGGTGTTTTATTTATGTTCAAAGGGTTGATACCATATTGGATTCAATTATTGTTGTGTTTCATTTTGCATGTTTTGACTTCCAGAATAATTTTGTTTGGTATAACATATTATTCAAACCTCCACAGTCGGTCATATGTCGGAAGTAGGTATGAATCAAGACTGTCATGTTTGGTTGTAGAGGTCTGGGACAAGGCTACAACAATCATGAGTGCTCATAAGTCTCTGAGCATTGGACTCAACCCACGCTCACTGGAATCACTTCATGGAATTCTATCTCGAGTGATCGTGAGACGGTAATATCATATAAGTCTTTAAACCTAGAGATATGATTTGTTACTTACGAGTTGGTTATGCATTGATTGTACGAAAAACGCATTGGTAACTCGATGTTATAAAATCGTGCTCTTATGTGTAATTCAATGAGTAGTAGAACAAACATATGAGTCGAAGTTTATCTGTTCCTTCTTGGATTAGAAGCTGATATCTGGGCCCCTCGATGATTTTGTTTTGACCTATGTACCGGGCCCGGTCAGAACTAGATTGATGTGCTCAATAAAGTTCTTTGTCAAACAAATCGGAAATCGGGAAACAAATGTTGGACAATAAGTAAGACATTGTTCCATGTATTTGTCCGACTGATATCTAGAACAGAGGATTATATGATCACTTATCTTAAATGGCGTACCTTCATCTTCTCAAGTTTCGAGAAACCTTGTAAAGAGCTACGATTGCCGATCGGTTCCTGAAGTCATACTTGCAGTAATAGTTACTAGACTTATCCAAGTGGGAGACTGTTGGATAAAGTGTCTAAGTCCATAACTATTTCTGGTATGTACTTGACCCGACCCGACATGGTCCATTTGGGTTGCATGGCACCATGCAATTGGATAAACTAAATGAGAGAAATAACGCTTGGAGATTATTAATATATTATAAGTTCTAATATATTAATAATAATATTATTTGATTAGTTTGATCAAGAATTAATTTAGAATTAATTAAGTGATCAAAAGATAACTAATTAAATATATGGGTTGATTAAGTAAATCATCCATATCTTGTATAGTGGGCTAAAAGGCTCCATGGATCATCAAGTTGGATTCCACCCATAGGATGCTCCATGGATGCTCCATGGGAGTTACAAACCCATGGGTCATGGAAATGAAGAGTCATGACACATTAGGGTTTAACCCTAGATGTGTCAACACTATATAAGGAATATGATCTCCTCCCAAATCGGTTAGACACTAAGTAATAAGGGGGCTTGGCCGATTTTGAAGAGTGTGTATTCTCTCATAAGTTCTTCTAATAGCATTTGGTGTTGTGTGAAGCATTTGAGGCATCACCACTTGAGGTGCTAGGCTCACAAGGTTTCAAAGAACACAAGCAACAACAAGGTAAGTTATTCTATCTATAATTTATGTTTAAATTGTTCCCCATGTATGCTAGATAGGAATATAACCTTGGAAATCAACTTTGCATGACAAATTAGACAAACATAGATCCAAGGTTATTAGGGTTGCATGTACACTTAGGAAGTGTTAGAATGCTCAAAACCCTTCATATTGGACCCTTCAGGGTTATAACCCGGGTGGGCAAGGTGGCATATAGGCTGGATCTACCAGCGGAACTCAGTCAGATCCATAGCACTTTCCATGTCTCCCAGCTGCGGAAGTGTCTAGCAGACGACTCTACAGTGATGCCTCTCGAGGATATTCAGGTGGATGACAGCCTGAACTACATCGAGCGACCAGTAGCCATTCTAGATAGGAAGACAAAGGCACTGAGGAACAAGGAAGTAGTTCTAGTGAAGATGCAGTGGCAGCAACGCAAGGGTTTAGAATGGACGTGGGAGATAGAAGACAAGATGAGGGAGCACTACCCCCAAGTTATTTCCAACAACAGCAACGGACTTCGAGGACGAAGTCTAATTCAAGTGGGGGTGATTTGTAGTGCACGAGATTTATGAGGTATTAAATTTGTATTTATATAAGGAAATGGTTTTATAAGTTCGGACTTAGGCCTTTGGGCCTTCACGATGGGGTTGAGGACGGACGAACGCAGGGCGTAACCCCCATGTATGCCTGGGGGTGGTGTTTTGAATTGTCGCTGCCCCTTCTTCAGTATGGAATTTGAGTAAACCATGCACTTTGGATGAAACTGCTTGAAGCTTCCACAAGCCAGTTCTTCCCAAGAGTATGTTATAAGGATAGGGTGCTTATACCACTACAAATTCTGTTAATATGGTTTTCCAAATGTTACCTCGATAGTCCTCCAATGTGAAAGTTAGTAAGATCTTCCCTATCGGCCATACGGACTGGCCCGTGAATCCCACCATTGCGGCTGTAGCGCACGAGATTTATAAGGTATTAAATTTGTATTTATATAAGGAAATGGTTTTATAAGTTCGAACTTGGTCCTTTAGGCCTTCACGATGGGGCAAATGACGGACGAACGCAGGGCATAACCCCCATGTACGCCCAACGTAATCAAGGTTCCAAGACGCGGGCTTAACCGCGTACGCCCAGCGTACCAAAGGGTACGCGCCGCATACGTGTGCAGTGTCTTCAACCCTAATTTTTGGGACTCATCCCTATATAAAGGATGTTATGAGCTTGGACAAGCCTCCCTAACTCCCTTAAGCAGTCATCTCAAAAACCCTAGCCTACTTTTGTGTGTTCTTAGCCATCGGAGAGCATTTGGTGTAGTTTTGGGGCATTGGAAGAAAAAGGAACTTGAAGAAGGAGCAAGGATCCACCAAGAGCTTGTAGATCCAGAAAAGTAGCACCATTTTTGACTTAGTTGAGGTATCAAGTTCCAACCTTGACCATTATCTTCTTATATTTGTTGTTAGGAGTGTTTAAAGTTACTTTTGGACTCCATTGTTGAGAGTTCTTGCATCTTGACGACTTCAAACTATAATACCTGTCCTTTTGGACTCCTAGAGGCACTAGGAGTCATAAAAATCAAATCTTGATGGTTAAGCAACAACCATGAAAGGGTTAGTGAGTTTTGGGGCTAGTTAGATGGACCAAAGTCATGTTTTGACCCCAACCTTGCATGCAAGCACATAAAGTTCGTGACTTTATGGTTGAGGATGTCTTAAAAGACCTGGATCTACAGTTTGGACGAAAGGACTTACTTGATTAAGTAAAAAATTAAGCCTTCAGGGAACTGGCCAGTACGTTGGGCGTACTCCCCGTTACGTGTCGTATACTGGGTCAAAACCCCAATCTCTGGTCAAGGCAGCGTACGCTGGGTGTACATGCCCTCTACGTCGCGCGTACGCCTGCAGTTTGAGGATTAATGGACTTTTGGACCTAAAGAAAATGGGCCTGGACTTTTGGGCCTCATGGCCCACTGTGAAGCATGATTTCAGACTTAAGGACTTAGAACTCGAGTATTGGGCCTTCTTGGGCAAAGTTGGGCCCTTGAGGAGTATTTATGATGGGCTTGGACATTTTTGGGCCCATTTAGGGAATAAGGCCCAATTCGGTAAATGGTCAGATAGTGGGCCCTTAGGGAATCCTTAAAGGGCCACAGGAGGATTGGGCTTAACAAGTTAGAACTGGAACTTCGGTATGTCCAGTTGGGTAAAAGGGGTAAAATGGTCATTTTCCTTAAGATTAGTTATCAGTTTTTGATTAAGTGTCTTTATCGAAACTATAGCCAGAGAGTCGCCAGAGCAGCAACAGACAGAGGTTTCTCACCTAGTTTATCAGCAGTCACTTGTACGAGGTGAGTTACCTTCCGGTAGCGGTGGGTCTACGGCCACAATGTCGTCCCACCAGTAGGAGTTGTCTATTAGATGATTGTCTTTATGATAATCATCTAGGTTTGCTACTACCTGATATGTATATGCTGGCATGATATTTTATATGTGATAGTGATAGAATGGGGAGAATAGTCCCTAAGTTCGGTTGTTAGGACCGAAGGGTAGGTCGGACACCGCAGATAGGTCTGACAGTATGTTATGATATGTTTGTATGTTGGCATGTTATGTTATATGTGATAGTGGTTGTAGGAGGGGAATAGTCCCTAAGTTCGGTTGTTAGGACCGAAGGGTAGTTCGGACACCCTAGATATGTCTGATAGTATGATTAGGTTATGATATATGTGATAGTAGCAGTAAAGGGTGCAATATTCCTCGAGGATCGGTTGTTAGAACCGATGGGTAGGTCAGCACCCCAGAACGGCTTGACACTGGTAGGTCAGCACCCTAGAATGGCTTGACATGGGTAGGTCGGCACCCCAGAATAGTCGTACCGGGTAGGTCGAGCACCCCAGAATTGCCCGACAGTATGTAGGCTATGTGATTGTATGGTATGTGGTATGATGGGGGAACTCACTATGCTTCGTGCTTACAGTTTTCAATTTTGTTTCAGGTACCTCTTCAGCGAAGGGGAAGGAGCCGGTGCGGCAGCTGCACATCATACCCACGCATTGGATTTCCGCATTATGAGATTTCTTGGGATTGTACTATGACATTGTTACTACTTTTATGACACAATTTTAGACATGAGATTATCATTTTATGAAATGATATGACTTGAGGATGTTTCCTTATAAATGTTTTTTCTAAATCATTATATCAAAATTGAAATTTTGGACTCGAAATTTGGGATGTTACAGCGGCTATGGTAGGCTTGATGTAGCTTTGGATATCCGGAGGTAATCCTTTTCAAGCAATGTTCGTATACTACACTGACAACACTTCCATTATCCACGTAAACCCTTCTAATAACCGTTCTTCCTATTGTCGTTTTAATTATCAGAGGCTCCGTCCCTTTATAATCAAAAGGTATTGGATCATGAAGACCGAACTTAATGCTAATTACTTTCCGCTTCCATGTTAACTTGTTGCCAAGATCTTCTTCGCCTTGCACCATGGCAATTTCAACGACATACGTTGGTGTATCGTCTCTCTTTGTTGCTCACTCATCAACTCTTAACGATCGCCTTTTCTCTTTTTAAACTCTAACAATCCTCCGTCGCGTGACCCAACTTCTTGTGAAAGTCGTAGTATTTGTTTGGGTCTCGAGGGGATTTTTTGTTTTTATCTGTGTTGTACCTGTTCGGGCTTCATGGAGTGTCAGCTTCATAAGCTTCCTGTCGATATGGATGTTAACTGCCATTTCGATTTCTCCTCTCGCTTTGGTGTGACCTTCTCCCGTAGTGGCAAGACAGCTCTTTGGGCTGAAACGGGTATGTTTTAATTCGTTCTTCCTTTTTCCCTCTTCCCACCATGGTCTTCCCTTCCATTCTTTCTTTTTCGACACTTTCAGCTTCTTGTCTCAGGAACCGTTTAGCTTTTCATATCATTTCTTCTACGTTAACCCATTCTCACCCTACCAACTTTCGTAATAACTCCCCTTCTAGGAGCCCGTAGGTGAACGCCTCTATGATCATAGGGTCGTCCTGGGTTGGCATCTTTCAATTGATCTCGTTAAACCTTTTAAAGTATGCCCTGTTCAATTCTCCCTCACATTGTCGACAGGCAAATATTGTGTGTGATTGTTGCTGGAACCTTCGTTGTTGTATGAAGTTGTTACAGAATTTTTGACATAGCTCTTCAAAACTCCCTATACTTCAAGGTGGTAAGCTGGCAAGCCAATATCGGGCAGATCCGTCCAAGGTTCCTGCGAAGTACAAGCTCCATACTTTTGGATCCATTGGTATCATTTTTATCGCCCACTAAAATTTGGATACATGATCATTTGAATCTCCGGTGCCATCGTAAGCTGACACCCTTGGCCCTTTCAATCCTCTAGGGATGGGTGTTTCGTTAACGCCGTCTGTAAAAGGAGAGCAAAAGTTTAGGCTCTTGAATGCTTGGTTGTATTGTTTTGCTTCTATTACTTCAGGTAGCTTTTCTTGCTTTTTATAAGTGTCTTCTGCGTTAGGTAGTCGATCTGCGTTTTTCTCGTTCTTGCTCGATCTTTTTTCATGAGGGTTTGACTCCTTTTCTTCTTCGTCGGAGTCCTCCGTTTGGTCTGTATGGAACCAAACTCAATCCTACTCTTTCTCTTTATGGAGTTTTCTTTTGCCTTGTAATTTCCTCATGGCCCTACAACTTTTGAATGCTTCAAATTCTTCTAGCTCCACCTCTTCTGCCGTTTTGCCTTGTAAATTCGTCCCCTCGTCATTGACAAACTTTCCGGCAACTACGCTCTGATGTCTTACCACAGTAGCAGCCTGTGGGGTTGCTTCCGGGCCTTCTAGGTTTTGCATTCTCGCGACAGGACTCGCTCCAACTGCTAGTGTGCTTGTGCCGACTGTTTGTTGCGAAGTCCCTCGGATGGTGCCACTTGATGAGCCATCAGGCCCATCTTCCATCTTTCACTCAAGGATTGGTTCTCCCTAGGCTAGTAGATTAACCTGAAGACTACAAACAAACCGTAAGTAATCGGACGGGAGGTTATCCCGGACAACTCTCCGACGGTTAAGTTAGCGAAAGGCTATGTATTCGATCGATTCTACACAAGAGTTAAGAGCAGAGTTTTGTGTACTTACGTTCTTGACGAGTCGATCTGTCTACTTATAATGATAGGAGGAAGAAGCAAGCTCTTCCTTTATTGACCTTGACATGCCATCTTATCATATTTATAGCATTATGCATTTTAGGTACGACTATTGATACTATACATGTCGTTACACAGCTGTCGTGTGGTTGTGCAAGGATCCACCGGCCATGTATCCTTGTACATGTTGTATTCTCATAGTTTCGAGATACTGCAATTACGGTTTCGACGTCACTTTGTACTTTCCCTTTGTTCTTTCCTTTCCTTAAGAATCGTTATACCGGTTCGATATTTAACGATTCGAGCATCTTAGAGATGTATGGGGCGGCTATCTTTGAGTGATCCTCTAACATGCTGGTTCGGTATGTTTGGAAGGGATATAGGTATTTCCGGACTATATCCTATTACTTAGTAACTATGATTTCAATTTGATCAATTTTCTTCGATGAGTTAAAAGTAAAATTACATGGTCTCTATTGTAAACCACGTATCAAGGATAAATGCGATAGATGTAACGTATAACTGGCAGGCCCGATCCGGATGATGGGTGATAAGAGCGATCACCTATGGCCCGTCGTTCCAAGGAGGCCAAAAAATCCATGGTCTATGTAATATTGATATATAAGCAATAGTCTATTTTTAAGAAAAAATAGAACAAATTATGAAAAAGAGGAAATAGCCAAATTTGAAGGCCCAAATTTGATACATTACTAAAAACGGGAAAAGGCGACATCATACATATAGTTACCATTGTTCATAAAGAAGATGAATAGAGGCAACCAAAAATTAGGGATATTAAATCGAAAAATTATAAATCGACAAACTATGAAGCAATCAAGCAAATATAGAATGGGTTAATTGATTAAGTCATATCAACTCCTAAGTCTTAATGGTTAGAATCTTATTGCATATATCCGTTTTGCGTTTGTAGCATTTATAAAGATAAGTTTTTAAAGGTGAAGTTATTACAAAAATACTTAAGTCGCCGATGTCAAAATAATTGTTGAATGGTTTGACTATTTATGTAAATAAGATACCCTAGTCAAGATTGATCTTGATATTATTATTAATGATTTTTTTATCTAAAAAAAATACATCAAATATTTATCTTCAAATTAATGGATTCTAATGAATTCTTAGACTATATTTATGTATTTGATAATATTATTAATGATTTTTTTAGAAAAAACTAGCAAAAAATTATATATCATTAAATTAGTAGATTTTTACAAATTGCTTTGCTGTACTTAAGTATTTGAAAGGCATTTTTATTTCCTATCGATTCGGGTCAAAAATATGTTTAGCGGACCCCGATAACTGGCTCAAGAGGATAATGCATCGTTGCAGCTCATAGGACATAGCCTTTACTGATGGGCTTTGTCACTGGGCCCAGGACCAGGACTTGGTAATATTAACTTAGATCATTTCAATATTAACTTAGATCATTTCAATATTTTACATTTCTTTAAGATAATTCTTTGGTATCTTATGAAAATGCAAATGTTTATAAGGTTTTAATACTTTATTTTTTATTGAATGTTGGGAATGAGTTTTTATAATTAGTAATTGAGTACATTTCGAAGAACTAAAAAAAAACATAGATAAACCCATTGGACACTATTATGGATAGTTGTTTTTTATTTCATATATATATATATATATATATATATATATATATATATATATATATATATATATATATATAGGTTCAAATGTTTTCACTATATATTGTGTGCCCGTATGATTGATTCTGGACCAATTATTTTAGTTATTTTAAGAAAATAATTAATACATATTAAATGCTGAAGATGTAATTAATACCTATTATATCTTCAACATGTAATATGCATTAATTACTTTCTTAAAATAACTAAAATGATTGGTCCAGAATCAGTCATACATGCACACAATAGATAGTGAAAACAAAATAACCTAACCCTATACATATATATATATATATATATATATATATATATATATATATATATATATATATATATATATATATATATATATATATAGGCCCTAGGCCTCCTATTCATTTTTATACTCTAATATTCTTTCTTGGGTCACTTTTCGGGTTGGGTCAAGATCCATATATTCACATTGCCGACATTAGAAGGATACAAAGTATAAGATCATATACGATAGCTGTCACAAGAACATAATTGAGAAAACCCACGCATGCACACTTATAGTATTGATATAATCTTAGGTTCATCTCCTCGTGCATCTGTTTTTAATGGCGGTGACCTTTCATGAATTGGGCTCCATTATTGAGACCTTTCGATGTATATATAGCCTATAGAGACCTTTCGATGGGCAACATACCTCACATAAATATAAAGTTATTCGCAATTGATGTCGATCAATTTACCATGTATGTGCCATACTTCTATTTACCCATAGACTAACCAGACGGTTATTCAATCTGCTTCAAACCAAGATTTCTTTTAAAGTATTATGATGTATTACCTGCCATAAATATAGAGCTCTTATTTCTCGCAATATTTCATTTTGGTTAATTATAATTTGAAATTAAACTTTCCATTCAAAAGATGACTAGTATCCTAAAAATGTAGAGACCGAGCAAAACAAGTTAAACAACTCCGGACAAATGATAAACGATTTCAGTAAAACACATGGAATAAACTTCTAAAAAACAGTAATCGAAAACTCTATAACACAATATTTAACGTGAATTGGTTGATGTGACCTACATTCAACACACACACACACAGAGAGAGAGAGAGAGAGAGAGAGAGAGAGAGAGAGAGAGAGAGAGAGAGAGAGAGAGAGAGAGAGAGAGAGAGAGAGAGAGAGAGAGAGAGATTTTTAATAACTTTCAAGAACAATTACAATCACTCATAAAATGTTATACCTCGCTTAACATCATAATGATTGTTATTTTGAAATATGTATACACACATATCTTACATATTAAATGTTGATGGAGATGAACACCTGTTTATAAGCAATTATAAAAGTGTCTTTAATTCTGATGTATCAAACTCATCGGTAATTAAACCCTATAATGGAATAAGCTGATAACAAGATGTCATGCACTTGCTTCTAGAATCTTTAACCGTAAGGGATGTGCATAACCACCTGCTATGAACCTAAGAGCACTTTTACAATGTATGGAGTATATTCTCCTTAGATCATCTGGTACATAATCACTATAGTGGTGGGTGTCATCTCATCAACACATCCAACCACTAAACCCATGAAGTATCTATTTATCACTAACACACAACTCCACATCATTTTTTAAATTAATTTTAATTCAAAAATACAATAAAAATACTTTAAAAACATATATTTTCATACTAGTTTTTCATTTAATAAAAGAAACATTATATTAATTTTAAACAAACATATATATATATATATATATATATATATATATATATATATATATATATATATATATATAAACAAACATAAACTTCAAAATATAAAAAAGAATTAATCCTCCTTCATGTTTTGTTGGTACAAATGTTTCATGACGTTTTCTCAAAGATTGAAACACGTTTTACTGTTATGAATGTCAACTACTGCTAAAAATTCAGTTGTTTCGGGTACAACCTCTTCAATTAGGATAACTACGTCGTTCAGTTCATACGTGCAAATCTCTCTAACTTCATGTTCAATAATCATATTATGCATTTCAATACATGCATATATCATTCGTTTAATTCTATCCATATCCCAGAGTCGTGTGTAGTGTATTTTGCTGCATGTTATGTTTGCTTGAGGACTCTAAATGATCTCTCTATATCCTTTCTAGCTAATTCATGTCTTTTTGTGAACAACTTTTCCTTTTCAGTTCGAGGTACTGAGAATGCCTTCATAAAAGTAGAATAATCAGGGTATATCCCATCACAAAGGTAGTAACCATATTTGTACGAACGTCTGTTCACCAAGAACAACATATCAGGTGCTTTACTATAACATCCCAAAAATACTGATAACTTTTTTTTTTCATTTTCAAGCCATCAAATTCACACGTCATTTGTTCCAAAATCAAGGGAAATATAAACGTATCTCAAATATCATAGTGTAACAAAGCTATCAATGCAGAAATCATAGGGGGAAACGTTGTATAGTCAAGCTGGGCCCTTCCCTTTTGAACTGGAAATACTTGAAAAATGTTAAACCATAAAACCGTAAACGCAAATCTTAGTGAATTCCCCCAAATACCACATAACATACATAATTTGGGCCCGTGCATCATAATAGGCCCTGTCCAACATACAAATGGGACTCACCCACATACATATTAGGTACTTCCAGTTCGAAAGGGAATGACCCGGCTTGATCGCAGCGTATATATTTTCCGCAACATTGAGATTTTGAGATTGTACTCTGATAACGTTTCCATTATAAAATATATTTAAGTATTTGTTTAATGATAAATTGGTGATTTGATTGTTTTAAAAATGAAATTTTCACCCTCGTATTTTGGGATGTTACACTGAACATAACCAAAATATCCATAATCAATAATTTAATACATTTTCCCAAAATCCAAGGTCCCAAACCATATTCTATACATTCAATAAAAGACCATTTTACTATTTGCATATCTGATCCAATAACCCATGGTCCAAACTCCAAAAGACCCAAGGCCCAAAAGGCCCAAAAGAAAACCTTGTGAGTACGCCTTGCATACCTAACTCGTACGCCCCACGTACGACCCACTAAAGCACAAGGTACAACTCACTAAAGCTCAAGGATGGGGACTTCATGCATTATACTGAGCGTATGCATACGTACACCTAACGTACTCATCAAATGATCAAAACTTCATATTGAGCACTTAATGCTTAAGATTAGAACGTCCAAACTTAGATTTAACCTCTAAATAAGGTCTTAATCCATAATGTTGGCAACTTTATTCCTTTGCGCGACTTAATGGGACCTAAAACCCGTTTTTATCCATCTAAACCCATAATATGAACATCAACTTAAGCATGATTCATCAAAACCCATCAACATGATATTTTTATGGTTCCTAATAACTCCATAATGGATAAAGTTTCCAACTTTATCCATTAGAATGGTCCAACCAACCAATATGTAGTCTTTAAGTCTCAAAGGGACCAAATATGCATCTTTTCCAACTTAATCCATTAAGTCCAAGTTTCAAGCTTCTAGATCTGAATCAATATGATGTTTAGATGGATAAAGTTTCCAACTTTATCTATAACAATGTCACAAACTTTCAAGATCTAAACTTTATTCACTAAAGTGACAAAAAGATCATAACACCCAAAACTAGCTAGATCTATCAAATACATCGTCAAGATTCAAACTTTATACCTCTAGAAGAAAGATCAAGATGAACAAAGTCTGGATCTACAAGCTCCAATGCAACCAACACTTCATCAATGAGCTCATTCTTCTCCAAGATGCACCGAGAACACTCCAAAACACTTAAACCTTCTTTTTTCTCACAAGGCTCAAAATAGGTTTAGGGTTTCAAGGGAGGGTGTTGGAGAGGTGGAGGCTGAGAATGGAATGGGTTTAGGGAAGTTAAGGAGTTTAAATAGGGCTCATACCACAAAAATAGGGTTTGGGCACTGATCACATGTGTCCAGCGTACTCCAGGTATGCCTAGTATGCCCAACGTACTCCATGTATGCCTAGTACACCCAACGTACTCCATGTATGCCTAGCGTACTAGACTAAACCCCGAAATCGACCTAACTTCAAACGGTCATAAATTCTTCGTTTCAAATCCGATTTCAACGATCCATATTTCCTCGGAAAGGTAATGAAAATCTATATAGCCCTATCAACTCTCCTTTGCCTTAAAACTTTCCGAACTTAAATACAAAATTTATAAGAGGCCCGAACTATCACTTTACAGTTATACCCTTGGGCTCTAAAGCACCAACCGAATTCTCAGATCAACTAATCGACATTACCCACATCTAAAGGGGTCTAAATCTCTCTCTCCCCTGAGGCCCGAGGCCTTATGATAATTGATCTTTGGGTCACGGCCTCGAATTATGAAATAATTCAAAACAAGGCGTTACAACTCTCCCCCACTTAAATTAGATTTTGTTCTTTGAATCACTCCGTACCACCTTCTTGGTAGCCAGAAAACCCGACCAATTCCTCTCAAACCACGCTCCATCGAAGAGGCTAACTCATACTCACAGCGACCTTCTAATGCTACCATCCAAACCCAATCAATAGATCCTCTCTTTACAATCTGATCTGAACGACATCCTTCCGATCCTAAATTGTCCAACTGATACCCTTGGCAGACAAAATCCTTGACCATACCTTTGATGGCTTTTTGAGCAATACATCATTCCTATGGTGTACATGCAAACCCTAAGAGCTTTTGGATCTAGTTTGTCTAATGAACATGCAATTGAATATCCAAAGCTATAAACCCTAGATCTAGCATACAATTAATCATATTAACATAAAATAGGGTTTAGATCTTACCTTTGATTGTTATATAGCAATAACAATCAATCCTTGGCTTCAGAAAGCTTAGTGCCTCAAATGTTGCACCTCTAATAGAGTCACAAACACCAAGAGCAACTTGGATGAAGAGGAGAAGAGAGGAGGCAGCCAAAAAACGTCTACAAACCCTAGAGGGAGTCTTAGCCACGTTTTTGGGGCAATAGGGTTCCTTTATATAGGTAGGCTATTAGGGTTTTCAACTAGGAAACCCTAATATGACTGCTTAAGCCCTAAGTAGCCCATGGATTCCTTTAACATATCCCTTGGACAATTTCTAATGGGCTTCCCCATAGAATTCGTCCAACCTATATATTATTAAGTAATCCATAGCCCAATTGTAATTATCTCATAATTACAAATCCAGTCCCCTAAGTTTAATTAATCTCTTTTAGCCACAAAATTAATTCTTGACTAATATTAATTAAACAATATGATTTCTCCTTCAATATATTATTCTTATAATATATTAATAAATCATAATTAAACCTTTCTCTCCTTAATTCATCCTACATATTGCTATGGTGAAGGCAACCCAAAATGACCATGCTCATAATCGGGTCAAGTACATACCAAAATAGTTATGTACTTAGACACTAATCCAACAGTCTCCCACTCGGATAAGTCTAATAACTATTTTGCATATAACTTCAGATCCTGATTAGCAATCGTAGCTTTCAAAAGCCGCTGTCAACCCTGATCTTATCATAAGCGTGTCCTTTAAATAAGGGATTATATATTCCTCCATTCTTGATATCGTATAGACATGAATTTTAATCATTCTCTCTATACTATTTCCCGACTTCCGATTTATGACGACTGACAACAGACTACAATTGAACACATCAACTTAGTCTCGGCTTGGCCAAGCGCTTATATACCATCACTAAATCATCGAGGGGCCCAAAGATATCGCTTTTATCCCACTTTGGGTAAAAGGAATGGATAAACTCCGACTCAAATGCTCGCTTTCATTCACTCATCGAATCACACACAACAATAAGTTTTATGACACCAAGTTACTGGTGTGTTTACTTATTATCAATGTGCAACCGGCCAACAAATAACAACTCACACATCTTGGTTTTAAGAATATACAATATTATCGACTCACAATCACTCGGGATAGAATCAATGAAGTGACTCTTGTGAGCGTCGGTTTAATCCAATGCTCAAAATCATATTCATAAGCACTCATGAACGTTGCAGCAAACCTTTGCTATGTCTAATACACTTTAGACAATCTACAAACCAATTCATGACAGTCTTCATTCATACCTACTTCCAACATATGAACGACTGTGGACCATTCGAATAATTTGATTATTCTGAAATAATTAATTATTCAGGAAGTCAAAACATGCAAAGTGAAACACAAGAATGATACTAATCCTATATGGTCCCAAACCTTTGAGTATAAATAAAACACCTTTTATTCATCACCATATCGATTACTCATTATTTGTTGTTTCTATTAATTAACTTATTACTTGAATTATTACTACACTTGTCCCATGCTCTTAGCATGCACACAATCTCTATCTACGGTCCTTACTTTGTGAAATAGATCTAATGAACACATTTCCAATCATACTCATTTCATAACTCCCAATCCTTATCACAAGTGTAAGAATATCAAATTCTTGCCACTTATAGAATATGCTAGATTCTAACATGTTATGCAATGATCCTTTCGCAATGTCATACACAAAAGTCACAATGCCTATTGCCAATGAAATTACAAAGTCCTCTATTGGAGATTGTTACAAGACAATTCCATAGACGTGATGTCTCTCACTCAAAGTACATTCCTTAGAACATCCTTTTGCATAAAATTTTCTAATCTAGACATAGACTCTCAATATCCAACTCCCAATATGGAAACATTTCCATATTTGCCATATGAAAACTCATTCATAATAGAATCTTATCTATTCATAATAATGTCGATATGGTCCATCCAATACCATACTTCCAACTACTCACAAGCAACCAATCTTCAGCGAACTTTGGATCGTCCTTTGATAGTTGTTTAATTATTTTATTCAAAACCGGTTCTAGTCCTTTTTCCCTCTTAATGCGCTAGACATTTGTAAAATTTTAGAATGGTCAAATATTATAGCATTTGCAATCAATCCTATACCTGAAGCGTATGGGACACAATGCATAATGTCTTACATAAATATGTGATACTTTATCAATATTATGCCATAATATTTTATGTGTCACGTTCTCACAATTCGAACTATGAAGAGGGATGCCATAATCATAATCAAAAATTGAGAACACACTATGTATCCTTGACTAAATTTATTAAAATTTCTCAATCTAAGCTTTAGATTTTGAAACGAAATACAATATTCTCTCCCTTAATTATAGCAAAAACAACTTTTCAACCCTTATGACTTTGCAAAGTATAACTCTTGTTTTCTATAATTAATATTGCTAACTTGCAATACTTGCCTTAATAATCATACAATCATAACATTTATGCTCCCACTATCATGATGATCATTATCATATAAGCATAACACTTATGCTCCCACTAGCTTTGACATGTTTTTAGAAAACAACTGAACTTCCAGAAAACAATACCTATTGAATTTATTAAGTTGATATTTCTAATACCTAATGCTTTGATAATCCTTTATCTAAGCTTCTTAAACTTATACACCTTTGCCTTAGATAGCTCATATGTGTGTCTAAACAATTCAGACTAATTGCCAAATCTCACAATTCGAATTATGGAAAGGGATACCGTAACCATAATTGAATTCAAGAATACAATTTTTCATAATTACTATCTTCTTAAAATCTCTCTTAGTGAAAGCATTTCCTCACAGTCATTTTCATGAAGGAGGTAATCTTATGACACTTAGATTTGATGGTCTATGAGTTCCTATCCATGTGAATTTGCCAAAACCAAAGTTTGCGACAAATCCAAACTCATATGGACCGAACCTTCTCAATCTTGATCTCTTGCCTTATGGTAACACGGGTGCCCACCATGTCTTCCAAGTAGTTAAGCAGCTCACCCTTTCCTATCAATGTACTTTTCATTGATCAAGGTGCTTGCCTTTTATGCGTTCAAATGAGAACTCATAGAACTCACATGCATAATTAACTCAATTGGAATGGCACAAAAACAAAATAACATCAACACGATAGGTTATAAACCTCAAGTCGTGTGCTAGTGATGATCAATAAGGTTTATTCTTGATTTGTTTTGAAAACTTTCAAGACCATTAAGACTCCCACTGACTCCTTGACATATAAGATTCTCTTGTCAATAAACATTTCTCGACAAACAAATATTCAAGAGTTAGTGTAGCTTTTATCAAGACAAAACACTTCACAAAATGTTGGTCTTTGTCTTATCCAAGACATCACAACTTTCCAATTTCAAATGTGCAAGAATAAGAAAACCTTTTCCAAATTCCACATTTGATGAATGTTATAAACCTTCTTAAGACTTGTCACTCAATGTCACAATCTTAACTCTCAGACTTGTTTTTGGAACGAAGTATGATTGACTTCTTGATTTAACCATTTCTTCAATTCTCGATTCCTCTTCTCAGACATACAATTGTACTAAGACTCACTTAGAGGATCAATTGAGATATGGTTCTTAATCATTAAGACCTATCATAAAACATAATAAAAGGTACTCTCCCTTCTTCTTAGAATAGAGAAACTTTTATCTTTCTGCCTACTTGATTCTTCTTATTCGTTCTGCTATTGATTTAAACTCTTTTAATCAACTCAAAATTACACTTAATCTTATAATTATAATCATATTCACTAAACTTTAGTAAATCATGACGAATATCTCTGTCACTCTTGTGGTAGACTTGATCAATGTACGACCTAGTGTACTCGATCTCCTAGTCCTTCAACTGACACTTTGTCAAAGAATTAGTCTAAATTTCCCAAATGTGAAAGTTTTTTCATTCATCATACAATACTCATTGCATGATTCCAAGTTTCTGTCGAATTGAAATTTGGGTGATGAGAAACTCTCCTTATTTGGTAAATTCTCGACATTTCCACAAATAACATAATTAAGAATCAAATCCATTATTGCTAATAATAGAAACATTCAAACATCAATTTTTCATACACGCCATTGCAAGGATAAATAAATAATATAAAATCAAAATTTATTTTATTGCGGAAAAATTTGTCCTTACAATGCAATTCAATTGAAAACTATGTTAATACATATTTCTTAGCAATCTATTCTAACTCCAAGTAGTAGCTCAAGAATCCAATCTTCAAGCAATGCGATCGAAATCCATTTCTTCACGATTAGATTCCGCTCACTTTTTCCCTTAAGCTTCCTCTCTTTTCTTCGATCCTACAAAACATCAAAATGTAATCTTATCACATCATGTATTAAGAATCTAGAATAGGAACTTAAAAGAGTTAGTTACTGGATTTTACCTGAAGTAGAGCCATACGTCTTGACTCTCCCATTTCTTAGATCTCTCAAGTAGTTAGGGCAACTTCATCTCCAATGCCCCTTCTCTTGGCAATAAAAGCAAATGGACTCCTTTGGCACAGCACATCGGACAATCATAGACTTAGTTCTTTCTAGACTTCCGATGTCCATTGCAGTTTGGGAGTTTGACTTACTAGACAAATTTGCTTGACCAACACGCCAAATCATTTATGATTCAGAAGCTATAAGCAAATAGGTGAGATCAATGAGGGTCACGTCGTGATCCATCATATAGTACTCTTTAACGAACTCACTATATGATTCAGGAAGTGACTGAAGAACCCAGTCAATAGCCAACTCTCCTAAAATCTCGACACCCAACATCCTTAACCTATCAATGTGTGACTTCATCTCTAAGACGTGTGTACACACATGTTTCCCATCTTCGTGCTTAATTTCGAACAGGGCTTGAGTGAGCTTGAACTTTTCAAGCCTTTGAACTTGTGGGGTAGGGAGAACAATTGGAGGAGGTGAAGCATGATCTCTTGTTCCTTGATCGAATCGTGGAATATCATCTTCATGTGGAAAGCTTGTTCCACGGAATTTAGGAAGACCATAGTTGTCATACTTTGACATATACAAAACGGGAGAAAATTCAAGTTAAGTTGATTAGAATTCTTGATGTGACACCCAAATGAAACATCGAGGCTAGGATCCAACACAATACTCTACAACCTGGAAGAGGGATGTCGTAATCTAGTTGCAAAATATTTGAAGGTAGGTAAATGACGATTTACCAATTTCCACCATGAAAAACGAAAAAGGAAACTTAAGTTTCAAATGTATTGAAAGGTCCTAGATCTTTTGAGATTCATTGAACTTTTCAATGGCATGTTAAATCTCGATATGCCCCTCAATTTGTGACTGGGATGCCGAGGATCACAAAACAGGGTGTGAATAACCATGCAAACTTACATGGTGCCCCCAATGTTATAGTCACCTATTCGATGTGCCGGTTAACCACACACGCTTCACCGAACTATGACAAACAATGAGTCACCCTTTGCTACCTTTGCTTAGAACCATTTAGTGTGCCGGTTAACCACACACGCTCCACTAACGTCTTCGCAAGGGCACAAAGTGTAATTTCATGGAATTGCATCAATTCACTTTTGCCTAAAGTAACTAAGATTGGGAATTTTGTAAAACATTTAGTTACTTTATACTTCATTATACTTTTAATGGAAAGGGTTTTTGTCGTATCCTACCCGTTCGGCTAACGACCCTCCACTAATCAAGAGTGCGGTGGGTAAGAGTGGATACCCATTCAATCGCCATTTTATAGGCAATTTCCTTAAACACCCCTTATAGACCAGCTTCGTGAATGAGGCCTACTAATGGTAAGACTGACACTTTACTCATACATATATAATACTAGACTTTTAATGTTATATATAGTATAAGGTATATTTTACACTTTTAAAATACTAGGTGGTCTAATTTAATAAATTATACTTTTAATTTAATTAAATGTAAACCAAAACTTTATGGTTTTATTAAATCTCTTTTAATTATACACTTTAATTAATTAATAAAACCATAAGGGTGTAATTTGAACTTTTCAAAATACTAGGGTTTTAGAATTTAACATTTTCAAAATTAAACTTTTAATCAACTTTTAAATTCCAAAACTTGAGGGCAAGTTTTGAAACATTTCAAAACATTAGGGTTTAACTTATTTAAATTTCAAAAACAAAACTTTTAAGTTCAAATTTAAACTATAAAACCTAAAGGGAGTAATTTGAAACTTTTCCAAACTTTATCAAGAATATTCTAGATCACAAAATTCATAGAAGGCAATTAACAATTAATTGGTGGTTATCTAATTTGACCTAGTCCAAATTCTTGCAAGATAATTCATCAAATAACTCAAATAATTAAACGTTATCTTATAAGGCAACAAATATTTGATTAATTGGTAATTATCTTCTATTTTGGTAAGGACATTCACCCAAAATCAATAAAAATTGGATTTTATTCATCAAAAACGTTTTTGGTAATAATCCTAAGCCAAAATAGCACAAAATCCCAAAATTACCTCTTTCTGATGAGTTGACTCGTCGAGTCAGGCATGGACTCGTCGAGTTCACCATGGACTCGGCGAGTTCAACCATGGACTCGGCGAGTCCATCCCCCAGAAACCCTAATTTTCGATTTTTAAGCAAAGAATAATCCATAATAGCATCAAATACATCAAACAAAAAGCCTTGGCTCTGATACCACTGATGGGTTTTTGAGCAATACATCATTCCTATGGTGTACATGCAAACCCTAATAGCTTTTGGATCTAGTTTGTCTAA
This sequence comes from Lactuca serriola, assembly GCF_051521515.1. Classification (NCBI taxonomy): domain Eukaryota; kingdom Viridiplantae; phylum Streptophyta; class Magnoliopsida; order Asterales; family Asteraceae; genus Lactuca; species Lactuca serriola. The sequence goes on from NC_136409.1 coordinate 164,476,430, forward strand.
TGAACATGCAATTGAATATCCAAAGCTATAAACCCTAGATCTAGTATACAATTAATCATATTAACATAAAATAGGGTTTAGATCTTACCTTTGATTGTTATATAGCAATAACAATCAATCCTTGGCTTCAGAAAGCTTAGTGCCTCAAATGTTGCACCTCTAATGGAGTCACAAACACCAAGAGCAACTTGGATGAAGAGGAGAAGAGAGGAGGCAGCCAAAAAACGTCTACAAACCCTAAAGGGAGTCTTAGCCACGTTTTTGGGGCAATAGGGTTCCTTTATATAGGTAGGCTATTAGGGTTTTCAACTAGGAAACCCTAATCTGACTGCTTAAGCCCTAGGCAGCCCATGGATTCCTTTAACATATCCCTTGGACGATTTCTAATGGGCTTCCCCATAGAATTCGTCCAACCTATATATTATTAAGTAATCCATAGCCCAATTGTAATTATCACATAATTACAAATCCAGTCCCCTAAGTTTAATTAATCTCTTTTAGCCACAAAATTAATTCTTGACTAATATTAATTAAACAATATGATTTCTCCTTTAATATATTATTCTTATAATATATTAATAAATCATAATTAAACCTTTCTCTCCTTAATTCATCCTACATATTGATATGGTGAAGGCAACCCAAAATGACCATGCTCATAATTGGGTCAAGTACATACCAAATTAGTTATGTACTTAGACACTAATCCAACACTGGAACCATAGGCTTGAAACATCTTCAAAACTCAAGAACATTAAGATTGTATGGCCATACACTCTATATACGGCCGTACACCCTTGTTAAGTACCTAATTTAAGGCTTTAAACACTTGCTAGGTGCTAGTTACCCATTAGAACTCTTGAAACCTTGAACCCCTTTGAATCTAGACCCAAAAATGCAACCATCTTGGAGTGTGTACGGCCGTACACACTTGGTGTGACTGTACACGCCTCAAAACCCTCCAAAATGAAAGACTTGTTCATCTTTTGGTTGTACATTTGTCATACTAGCTTCCCCATGGATCAAAAACCCTTCTTGTTGCATGTTTTCCATGAGTGTACGGTCGTACAGTCCATGACCGTAAACCCCACCCTTGGCCGTACACTCCATATTTTGACCTTAAAACCCCCGTTGATCAATCACATGTGATTCTAACACTTAGTCCAGGTGTTTTCTAGTCCCTAAGGGTGTTTCCTTGCATGTTAGTCGCTTTTAAACACTAAATTCATGCCAATATATGCCATTATATGTCATTTAGGACTTGTTTGTGTCTCGGGACTTCATTCGTGGAACTTCTCATCCTTACACGAATCTGCAATTGAATCACCCACATTAGGTGAGTTCATACGCCTATAATCAATCTTTTAATTGTTTTAAATTCTTTTAAGGGGGGGGGGGGGAATACAAGTTGAACATGATGTTAATTGTGTAAATGTTATTTGTGATAACCATCACGTCAAAAGATTTATTATGCTTTTATAAGTTATCAGATCATTCCAAAAACTATTTTAAAGTCATGTTATCTGGTTGTTTATAAAACTCTGTTTTTGAAATACAATCATAACTCAGTAGATAAATGAGTATTTTCTTTAAATCAGTAACAGTTCAAGTAAACATGCTAGTAAACTATAATAGGTATAGTTTAGGGGTCCAGTTCATACTATAACTAGTACAGGGAGAATCATAGTATAACTAGTACAGGGAGAATCATACTATAACTAGTACATAGAGGAGGATACTACAGCTAGTACAGAGAGGAACATACTATAACAATAACAAAAGAATACATCATGAATTACACACTTATACGATATTCCTAGTATTTTAGGAAGACATCGTATCCTTAAATCGTTGTTTGTAACAAATTAAAGTCTTAATATATCTTACCGAGTTTGCACTAACAAAGGTACAAATACGATGTACCAGGGTTAGCAAGCACGAGGTGATATCACATAATAACATATCTTACCGTGTTTGCACTAACAAAGGTACAAATACAACGTATCAGGGTTAGCAAGCACGAGGTGATATCACTTAATAATATATCTTACCGGGTTTGCACTAACAAAGGTACAAATACAACGTCTTAGGGTTAGCAAACACGAGGTGATAGCAATATATCGAACCGAAATTATTTATAAAGGGTACATCTGCAAAGTACCTGACAATAATAAATAAAACACACAAATATATACAAAACTCACAACAATATCGACTGGGGCATTAAGAGTACACGATTTCATTAATTCTAGTAGTCGTTCAAACAGTAGAACATTGAGTAAACTAAACTAGAAACTTATCAGTAAAGGGTTTAATCCACCTTATTAAACCAGTATAACTTAAAGGACCTAAGTGGTAAATTCTAGAACACCTTAGTTTATACATGAGGGATATATATAATTAATATCCGATAGGTAGTTGAATGTGTGATTTCCGCCTTACTTCGTGTTCCTTGTTTGATTGTGGGCTTAGGGCAGTTTCACACAATTAACTATCCGTTCGATATTAGATTATATATAGCTAGTTTAAACTAGGTGATTATAGAAGGAACCATTGTGGTTACCATTTTTACTAAAAGAAATAAGAGTTATTCTTAAAGAATGTTTTCTTCAAATATAAAGGAACTATTACAGTTAACTTCGTGAGTACCAAATGAATACGCCAGGATTATATACAACGAAGATCTAACAAACAATGAGATGTGTGACTTCCATCTCATTTCCTGTTCATTTTTTGGTTGTGGGCTTAGGGCAGATTCACACAACCGATTATTTGTTTACTCTGGGTTTTATATAACTTGTATCCATTTAGCACTCATAGAAAGGATTGTAAAGCCATTTTTACCTAACTTTCATCATATCAGAATATATAGGATCTTCTGGAGGAACAGACGAACTTTTCTAAAAGAACTTTCAACTTACTTTACATCACTAAAATACTTATGAACTCACCAGCTTAAATACTGATCTACTCTTTCAAAATAACTTGTATTCTCAGGAAACTAGCAGGCAGGTACGCGCACTTCAGGTCGTGATATAGAACTATAACCCTTCATCGAAACGGACGGATCACCATTCCAACTACCCACTTATCAAAAAAAAATCAGTACACTCTATATATCTCTATCAAATTCCATCTAAATCCCCTTGACAATCCAATCACCAAAACCAACTCGAGCGATTAATTTGCCACTTACACTCTAGAGTGATGGTTCTCTTCTGCTCTTTCCATACCAATAGTAGTAATTGACTCACAGCTTGTCACCAACCAGATGACATCCCTCCTGAGCGATACAAGCGCTCCTAAATTCTGACTTCATTGTCGTAGATGGGGATAACTAGTTTCCACAAGATTCTTTCCTAAAATCCCCTAATGTGAGTACCCCTATTACATCCTGAAGACATGAATTGGCAGATACTCATCCGATACTTGCATTCTGAACAATCCTTTATACACATCAATCATGACAAATCTTCACCAGCATGAGTTTCACTATTCCCATAAACTTGAAGACTACTGATCTTACACTCACGATTAAACCCATTCCTCATTGGCTCGAAACCATGAAGAACATTTACATATCCTTCCTTCAAACCCGACATGGCCACCTTGTGGATTCCTTAAATTCTTGCTAATACCTACCAAAGATCATACCAAATGCTGGTCTCCTAAGTAGAATACTCAATCCTCTTCTAAACACAACCCATGGTATGCCAAATGGCATATGACAACTTTTCGGATAAAATAACTATATTACTCATACATGTGCTTCCATTCTTAGATAACCAGGGCATCACATTTCATACACACCAACACAAAAATATTAGCATAATGATTAAAGCATGAAAGAGAAGAATATGATACATACCCGTAATGTATTAGGGTTCTGCTACCCCTTCCTATACACTTGCAATGGAACCTGAGCCACCCCAACCACTAAATGTGGGCAATTTGACCTGATATGACCAGGCTGATGACAACAATGACCCAATTCTACTTCCAGGGTGCATTCTTGGTGAAGGTGTCCCTTCCATCCGCACATGTCGCATTTAGACTGGTCGCGCACATGCTCATGTGTTACTTCACCCTTCGCATAATTGTTGTGGCCCCTCCGGACTCTAGCACTAGACATGGAAACATCCAACCGCTTAGACGTTGCTAGCAGAGTTGGATCATGAGTCCGCTTCCTCTTCCCCAGTCACCTTTCCAAACCAAGCTACTGCTCTCGAGTCACCTCGACCTTCCCATTAACTGCCTAAACAACCAAGATCCAATCCTCGAACCTAGTGACCAATCTATCAGTGACATAATCAATAATAATGGGTAACTCCTCGCATAAAGTCCGCGAAACCTCAGTTGCAATCCAGTCATGAAATCAATCCCTCGGAAGGCATGATGCATAATCTACCTTCGATCCCTCATGAAAAGAGCTAGCAATAGGATCCTCATCCCTGAAAGATTCTAGGGCTCCACAAGCCTTGAGCTCCCGATGGGCCCCTAAATGTCATGTTGCAATATCAGACCGAAAAGCCTCGAGGCGATCATCCGAGAGTTCCATGATCCCTTCCTTGAAGGTACCAAAGATCACAAGAGTCTGCTCTAAAATATCACAGGTGATCTTCGACAAGATAGACTCCCATAATAGCTAATCCATCGGCTCATTACCAACACCTAGTCCTGAACCAGAATCTAAACCTCCTCCACATGTGCTCATAACCATTCTAAAAAGAAACTGTATAATAATCAAAACATGCTAAAGGAATCCTCATCCCATTGTATTCCTAGATTCTCCATGACTCTCCTCGAGTCGAGTATGGATCTTGTGCTTTCAGTAGTACGAACCCAATCCTACCTTCTACACATATCTATACTTTCCTCCAGAATTATCCCAAATCCTCCTAGTCACCTTCTCAAACTGGTACTCTTAATATCTACTAAACAACACAACCAACTCACAACATCACATCTTAGGCTCTCCTAGGTTCCCGACTTCACCCTACCATCAGTTGTTGAAGAACTCCCAATAATTTTCATTAATTAATTCACGAATACAATCACATGTAACAAAGATTAGATAATCCTTCAATTAAAAGACTCATCCCTACAATGGTCTGACTCAAGCAAAAGTTGTGTATTAGGGTCAAATTTGTCACAGTGAGATTATTTGACCTATTCAACATGTGACTTAACATATTCACTTAATAGTTAACTCGCATCATCAAGAGTCCCACAAAGCACAAAGCAAGCATCATTCGTGCAGTAACACTCCAAGCCACAACCATACAAAGGACATCTCAAGCTCACTTCCTTCCAAGAAATATTCCAAATCTAGTATAACATCCAATTCTTCTTAGGCTACAAGGCATCACATATCAGGCCAATCCATCAAATCATCTGAAATTCATACTAGCATGTAATTCTAAAATCTCAAACATTCAGGCATATAAAGGCATCTTTCCTAGCATGAAATCCTTAGGAGATCGTTAGCCCTAATCTAGCATGCAATTGTCACAATATATAACATAACAAACATGTATGAGTATTTTGGGAATCACTTACTTGATCTCGACTGATTGCATGCATCAAATACCCTTTTTCTTTATAAAAATCCTTTAGAAAATTTATTTCCGTTAAAAAAATTACTAATTCTTCAGCTTGAGTTCTGACACACCCGAGAGTGTGCTCGAATCCCTCAATCCAAGGTTCTTATACCAACTTGTAACGTCCTAAAAATATAAGGTAAAATTTTCATTTTTAATTTAACCTTAAACACCATTTATCTTTTTCAATCATTCAAAAGCATATCAAAGTAAAAATAGTTATCAGAGTACAATCCCAAAATCACAAAGTGCAAATACATGGGTGGATGCGCTGCAATCAAGTTGAGTCTTTCCCTTTCGAACCGGAAGTAACTGAAACCATAACCATAAAATTATAAGCAAGAAGCTTAGTGAGTTCCCTAAAATACCTCATACCATACATATCAAACATACAATGGGCCATGCCCCACAACTATCGGGCTCCGCCCGGAACAGATCTGTTAGTAACATGTGATGGTCCCCGCCCAACATACTTATCAGGCCCCACTTGGCATCGGGACCCGCCCGGTATACATACAAACACATACAAGAAATGCAATATTCACAAAGACAATTAGCATACTATAACAAAATACACTAGGCCGGCATTGGTGCCTTCGACCTGCAAGTACAGTGACGACTAGCATACTATATCACACTTATCAGGCCCCACTTGGCATCGCGCCCCGCCCAGTATACATACAACACATACTAGGTCACACAGACAATTAGAAAACAAATAACCATGAATCATGGGCTGGCATTGGTTCCTTTGACCTGCTAACCGAAACACATGTGCTGCTGCTACCAGAATCCTCACACTGAACATAACCAAGATATCCCTAGTCAATAATTTAATACTATTTCCCAAAATCCAAGGTCCTAAACCATATTCAATACTTCCGCTAGGTTATAGACCATTTTACCCTTCTCATATATGATCCAATTACCCATGGACCAAACTCCAAAAGAACCAAGGCCCAAAAGAAAACCTCGTGAGTACGCCCTACGTACCCAACCCGTACGCCCCACATATAGCCCACATAAGCTTAAGGTACAACTTGCTAAAGCTAAAGGATGGGAACTTCATGAATTTCGATGAGTGTATGCATACGTATGCTCAACGTACTCATCAGATGGCCAAAATATCATATTAAGCACTTAATGCTTAAGACCAAATGTCCAAACTCAAATCTAACCAATAAATAAGGTTTTAATCCATAAATTTTCCAACTTTACTCCTTTGCATGACTTAATGGGACACAAAACCCATTTTTATCCATCTAAACCCATAATATGAACATCGACATAAGCATGATTCATCAAAACCTATCAAGATGATATTTTTATGGTTCCTAATAACTCCATAATGGATAAAGTTTCCAACTTTATCCATTAGAATGGTGCAACCAACCAAGATGTAGTCTTTAAGTCTCAAAAGGACAAAAAATGCATCTTTTCCAACTTAATCCATTAAGTCCAAGTCTCATGCTTTTAGATCTGAATCAATAGGATGTTTAGATGGATAAAGTTTCCAAATTTGTCGATAACAAGGTCACGAACTTTCAAGATCTAAACTTTATGCACTAAATTGACCAAAAGCTCATAACACCCAAAACTAACTAGATCTATCAAATGTATCATCAAGATTTAAACTTTATACCTCTATGTAACATTCCAAAATTTAATACCAAAAATTTCATTTTTCATTAAGTTATTATAAAACCCTCAGTATAAAAACATTCATAATAATATCACATGTCAAGACCAAAATGTCAGTAATCGAAACATATTATCATAAAAACGTATCAGAGTAGAATCCCAAAAATATCATGTGCGGAAAATACAGTGTGATGCGCTGCGATCGAGCCAACTCCTTTCCTTTGAAAACGAAGTACCGGAAACCAAAACTGAAAACTGTAAGCACGAAGCTTAGTGAGTTCCCCCATTATACCACATACCATACAAATCACATACTGTCGGGCATATCTGGGTGCCCGGCCTACCCAGTCAGGAATATATGGGTGCCCGACCTACATGCTGAGCATACCGGGGTGCTCAACCTACCCCACTGTTAGACATATTTGGGTGCCCGACCTACTCTCCAGTGTATCTCAACCGGTTACGGAGACTATTTCATCCTTATAACTACCACATAATAACATAACATAACATAAACATATTGTCTAGCATAGCTGGGTACTAGACTAACCCTTTGGCCCTATCGACCGATAACCGGGGACTATTCCCCCTATTACCATTATCACATAACATCATATCATGATAACACATAAAACATATCAGATAGTGGCTAACAAGACAATTATCACAAAGAAACTTATCTAACAAACTATTCCTACTAGTGGGCCATCATTATGGCCTTAGACCCACTTCTACTTGAAGGTAACTCATCTCACACTACTGAAGTCCTGCAGACGAAAACTCTAGCTGCCGGATGACAGATTCCAGAATCTATCACATCGAAATAACACCCAATTAATAGCTGGGTCCCAACACATATCCATAAGTCTATGCTTGGGGTAAAAGACTACTTTACCCTTAACTTAGCTTGATTCAAGCCCAAGGCCCAATCCAAAGGCCCAAAAGTCTAATAATGAACCAAAGCCCAATATATGGCCATATTTTCCAAATTGGGCCCAAACCTCTACATGGTCTTCCCTTAAGGCCTAACCATTTAGTCCAATCCAACACTTGAGTTTTGATGGTCCAATATCTCATAATAATCATGGCCCAATTATGGCCCACCTATGGCCCAATTTTCCAAATTGGGCCCAAACCCCTTACATGGGTCTTATCCTAATCCCATTAAATTATTCTAGTCCCTTTGTTTGTTCTTGGATGGCCTATTATTATCCGAATCACCAAAGCCCAATAAGAAGGCCCAACTCAAAACTCAAGTGAAATTAGGGCTTCACATAAAATGACAATTATGGTTAAGTGTTTCTCACTTAACCCATTAAGGACTTAATCCATTAAGTCCATCACTCTACTAGATAAATCATATGGTGTGATTGGGTGTAATTCACAATTCCATTCTAATGGCCCAAATATGGGTCCCAATAAGTCCAAGGCCCATAAATCCAATATTAGGGTTTCCCACCCAATCATAGCTTGATAGGCCCAAAACTAAATCTTTAAGCCTATTAGGGTTTCATTAGGTCAATTAGGGTTTTACTAGGCCCATTAGGGTTTCACTAATCGGGTACCACCCACTACCACCTTGAGCAGTGGTGGTCAATGGCGGCTCACGGTTGCGGCCACCACCTCACAGTGGTGGTTATGGTTCATTTCATTATTCTTTTTGGTAATTACAATTATAATGCTTTAAACCAAAAATAAACACATACACTAACTAACATAAACACACATACACACACAACCACCCTTGTGGTGGCCAGTGGTGGTACAAGGCGGCAGCCACCACCTCATGGTGGTGGTGGTGGCTTTTCCGATCGAATAAACACCCACACGCAACCATTGAACTTGTAACAGCAGCACCCGGATACTAACATAAGTAAAATCCTGGAAACACACCTGACATGGCTGCCCTCAAGGTGGCAACGGTAGTCGGAACACGAAAGCTGCTCTTCAGCCTCTCGGAGTGACGACAACAGCGGCCATCGACAGTAAAAGACGGAGGTGAGGAATGCGCATAAACTCCGACGGGGAAAAAACGGAAGCAACATTGTGATTCTCCCTTCAGTTTCTTCTGCTCCGACATCCATCAATCGGCTTGCTGGTTCTTCAATCCTCGGCATCTCCGATAGCGACGTGTGGCATTGTGATGGCGAAGGAGCGGCAGCAGCAGGCTCGACAATGCAGCGGCACGGCGGCGACAGCGGCTCTAACGGCCGGAGACGGTAGCTACGACACGCTTCCTATAACACCCGCCAAAATTAGGTCAATAACAATCACATGTGATTATGGCAATCATGTAATGTGACTTTGTTAAACTAGTAAAGTGACAAACTTTCTATGTAATTCATGATAAAGTATGAACTTTCATACATAATTTATGATATAACTCAAAGTATACGTCCACATAAATTCAAAAATATAGAGAACGTCTAAATCTGACTTCGCGTGAAGAAATTATGATAAACCCTAACACTATAAATCTCTATAATAATAAGAATTTAAAATACACTTAGAATTAGCTATTGGAATCTTAAATAAAGTTGTAGTACTCGGAATTACCTATGCGTGGATATAAGAATGTCAAAAACGGAGTTCGTATGCAAAAGTTATGACCTTCCGAAGTTACAGCTGTCTGAGAGCACGACACGTGTCAGAAACACTAATCTGACTGGACTCACGACGTGAGCATCAAAACTCACGACGTGACGAGTCAAAACACCACATTTCGAAGCTAGAAGTCTATGGAACGATAACCCAAAAGCTCACGACGTGAGCAAGGTTTTCTCACGACGTGAGGACGCTGCAGGACACTATTCGAGGCTAGAAAACACACGTTAAAGCTACGGGATGACTCTTTCCATAGCTCACGATGTGAATCTATCATTCTCACGTCGTGAGAGGCCAAAAATCAGCCTATAAATAGCACGTCCGGCCTCCTCTCTCCTTACACCATTTCTTTTCTCTCTCTCTCTCTCTCTCTCTCTCGCTTGCTGGAGCAGTTTCGCTTCCCGAGCCCCGATGACCTCGTACCGCTGACCGTTTCTGCATAGATAACATAAAATCACGCTACTAAGGTGAGTGTCACGGTCTCACTTTCTAATATTTACGGGGGAAAACACATGCTAAATATTATATATATGTTATTATTATGTCTATATGATAGTATATATCAGTATCAACGTAGATAGTTATAATAACCGAGATATAGTTATTTCGTATTTGAAAGTATACAACTATCGTAAAGTTGTTAGCATGTTATTGTCATACTAATGTAGATCTTGAGTTATACTTTGGATTCTATATATATTATGTGTGCGATATAGTTCCAGAGTTATACTCGGAAGTCCTATATGTTAATTGATAAATATGTTGTTATTATTGGTTTTATGTGAAGATAAAACCATGTTTGTTGTATGTTGTTGTTATTGGTTTTATGTCAAGATGAAATTGGATATGTTATATGTTGTTATGGATTAGTTTTATGTTAAGATAAAACTTAGTATAGCTATTGATAGTTTTACGTCAAGATAAAACTAGGAACATTATATGTTGTTATTATTGGTTTTAGGTCAATATAAAACCTGGTTTTACTTCAATATATAGCTGTTATACTGCCTAAGTGTTATGAAGTTAGGAGTAATGTTTAAAATCATTGTCTAGTGACTTAGGGTTTTAGATATGAAAATGCTTTTGTTTTTAGAGTTATAGGAAACCGTCAAAGTCTACATGAGCTACCTCATTCACCAACTAAGATAGGAGATCTTAGTGGAAGTCCTCTAACCTGTAACCGTTAATCCCGTGTGAGCGAGGAAGTCGTGTATGACTAAGATATGGGTTGATGACCCCACTCGTGGTTGATTACAACCCAAGACAAGCGAGTGACGATTTGTTCATTTTATTTTTATTCCAGCGTCGATGAAGCGTGTGGTGTTGTTTCTCATGGTAAATCATGAGTGTATTGTTTTGTCAGAGGTTTTGTTGTCAAGCAGTGGTTACAGACTCATGGTAGCAACTTGTTAGAAACATTATACTTCGTCGCTATACAAGTATTAATGTTAAGTATAAGTTTCCCCTACTTATACCCTAGGTACTACCTGTATATTAAGTGGATAATTATACCTGACAAACATACTCGTATAGAATTGAAATAGATTTATACGTAGTGGTTTTACTCGTATAGATCTGAAATAAGATTTATACGTAGCAAATTTCGTTTGTATGGAATTACAAACACTTATATTCATAATATATGAGACTTATAGGTATATACTTATTTGGTAAGTAAACTTTTATACCTAGGATATATATAGTAAACGTTGGAGAGTCAAAATTATACTTTCAAAACTATACTTTTGAAACTCGGAACATGTATTATTTTTATATGGAGTTAAAACCTATGGACTCACCAACTTTATGTTGACATATTTTAAATGCTTGTGTTTTCAGGAAGTTGATAACTATGATACGAGAAATGACGTTACACTGCCTAGTGTTTCCGCCGACGGCGGGGGTGTCACAGATTGGTATCAGAGCTATTAACTATAGTGAATTAGTACTTTCTTAGGAAAGCACGACTATAGTTTAGGGCTTACTCTGTTAGGTTTAGTTATATCCCTTAACCTATAATAAAAAGTATTATTAAATTATACTACTGAAGGACTACTTACGGGAGCGGTGACAGGATAGACACATTGCATGGGTTGTTGGATTTCAGAACGGCTATATGATAAAATGATCCTGCCCACCAACTGTCCTGTCTGGCCGGTGCCTTATCAGCTAGACCTGAAGTAACAAACAATAATTAATAATACCCATGAACATAAAAAGCACAAAGATATAGAGTTATGTATGAACTCAGTCCTGCGATGAGAACACATGTAAAACCCAAAAATGAAGAAAACCCAAACCCTCGATAAGAATTCAACACAATGTTTTAGGTCAAACTACTTAGTCGAGTTTTATTTTACATGGGACGAACCACGACTAAACGTAGACTGATCACCTATGTTTAATTTTGGTTAGGCCGATGCACAACTAAACTTGGATACGGTGGTTGATAGACTAAAACAACTGAAGATTCTAGAAGATTGAAGATAGATCTCAGATCAGGATACCATCAACTTGGAGTACAAGAAGACGATGTTCCGAAAACCACATTTAGGACTCGGTATGGTCATTAAGAGTTCTTAGTTATGCCTTTAGATTGACCAAAGCTCCAACAATGTTCAAGGACCTCATGAATAGTGTTTGCAAACCGTACTTGGATAAATTTGTAATAGTAGTTATCAATGATATATTGATATATTCACAAACCAAGAAAGAACACGATCAACACTTGCAAATAATCTTGGAACTACTAAGAAAAGAAAAGTTGTACGCCAAGTTCTCTGAATGTGAATTTTGGATTAGAGAAGTACAAATTTTTAGAACATGTAGTTAGTAACAAATGGTTTCATGTCGAACCTTCCAATATTAAAGAAATTAAGAATTAGGAGGCATCGAAGACACCAACAGAAGTGCGCCAATTCCTAGGACTTGTTGGCTATTACCGTAGATTCATAGAGAATTTCTCCAAAATAGCCAAGCCACTTACAATACTAACCCAGAAGGATACGAAGTTCAACTGGGAAGACAAACAAGAGGCTGCTTTTTAGAAACTGAAGCAAATGTTTTGTAGTGCACCAATCATATCCCTTCCAGATGGGACAGATGATTTTGTCGTATACTGTGACACGTCAAATCAAGGATTGGGATGTGTGTTGATGCAAAGAGGAAAGGTTATCGCCTACGCATCACGACAACTTAAGGTGTATGAGAATAATTACACTACCCATGACCTTGAATTAGGAGCTGTAGTTTTTGCACTAAGAAGTTGGAGACACACAATTAGCCAGAGAACATATATACCATATGTGTTCAGCAAGAAATAACCCACAAGACATCTCAAAAGATCGTGCATATAAAGGATCGATTAAAGGCAGCACGTGATTGTCAGAAGAGCTATGCTGACGTAATACATAAGCTTTTGGAATTCCAAGTTCGAGATGGAGTAATGTTGAAGGTCTCTCCTTGGAAATGCATAATTCGATTCGGGAAACGAGGCAAACTAAACCCGCGATATATAAAACCTTTTGAAATTCTAGCAAGAATTGGTTCTGCCGCATATCAACTTAAGTTACATCAAGAGCTAAGCAATATCCACAATGTTTTCCCCAACTAATTAACAGTTCCTCGTACAAAAGATAAATTTCGGGACGAAATTTCTTTAACAGGGGGAGAATGTAACACCCGTCAAAATTAGGTCAATAACAATCACATGTGATTATGGCAATCATGTAATGTGACTTTGTTAAACTAGTAAAGTGACAAAATTTCTATGTAATTCATGATAAAGTATGAACTTTCATACATAATTTATGATACAACTCAAAGTATACGTCCACACAAATTCAAAAATATAGAGAACGTCTAAATCTGACTTCGCGTGAAGAAGTTATGATAAACCCTAACACTATAAATCTCTATAATAATAAGAATTTAAAATAGACTTAGAATTAGCTATTGGAATCTAAAATAAAGTTGTAGTACTCGGAATTACCTATGCGTGGATATAAGAATGTCAAAAACGGAGTTCGTATGCAAAAGTTATGACCTTCCGAAGTTACAGTTGTCTGAGAGCACGACACGTGTCAGAAACCCTAATCTGACTGGACTCACGACGTGAGCATCAAAACTCACGACGTGACGAGTCAAAACACCACATTTCGAAGCTAGAAGTCTATGGAATGATAACCCAAAAGCTCATGACGTGAGCAAGGTTTTCTCACGACGTGAGGACGCTGCAGGACACTATTCGAGGCTAGAAAACACGCGTTAAAGCTACGGGATGACTCTTGCCATAGCTCACGACGTTAATCTATCATTCTCACATCGTGAGAGGCCAAAAATCAGCCTATAAATAGCACGTCCGGCCTCCTCTCTCCTTATACCATTTCTTCTCTCTCTCTCTCTCTCTCTCGCTTACTGAAGAAGTTTCGCTTCCCGAGCCCCGACGACCTCGTACCGCTGACCGTTTCTGCATAGATAACATAAAATCACGCTACTAAGGTGAGTTTCAAGGTCCCAATTTCTAATATTTACGGGGGAAAACACATGCAAGATATTATATATATATATATATATATATATATATATATATATATGTTATTATTATGTCTATATGATAGTATATATCAGTATCAAAATAGATAGTTATAATAACCGGGATATAGTTATTTCGTATTTGAAACTATACAACTATCATAAAGTTGTTAGAATGTTATTGTCATACTACTATAGATCTTGAGTTATACTTTGGATTCTATATATATTATGTGTGCGATATAGTTCCAGAGTTATACTCAGAAGTCCTATATGTTAATTGATAAATATGTTGTTATTATTGGTTTTATGTGAAGATAAAACCATGTTTGTTGTATGTTGTTGTTATTGGTTTTATGTCAAGATGAAACTGAATATGTTATATGTTGTTATTGATTAGTTTTATGTTAAGATAAAACTTAGTATAGCTATTGATAGTTTTATGTCAAGATAAAACTAGGAACGTTATATGTTGTTATTATTGGTTTTAGGTCAATATGAAACCTGGTTTTACTTCAAGATATAGCTGTTATACTGCCTAAATGTTATGAAGTTAGGAGTAATGTTTAAAATCATTGTCTAGTGACTTAGGGTTTTAGACATGAAAATGCTTTTGTTGTTAGAGCTATAGGAAGTCGTCAAAGTCTACATGAGCTACCTCATTCATCAACTAAGATCGGGGATCTTAGTGGAAGTCCTCTGACCTATAACCGTTAATCCAGTGTAAGCGAGGAAGTCGTGTATGAATAAGATATGGGTTGACGACCCAACTCTTGGTTGATTACAACCCAAGACAAGTGAGTGAGGATTCGTTCCTTTTATTTTTATTCCGGCGTCGATGAAGCGCGTGGTGTTGTTTCTCATGGTAAATGATGAGTGTATTGTTTCTCATGGTAAATCATGAGTGTATTGTTTTGTTAGAGGTTTTGTTGTCAAGCAGCGGTTACAGACTCATGGTAGCATCTTTTTAGAAACATTATACTTCGTCGCTATACAAGTATTAATGTTAAGTATAAGTTTCCCCTACTTATACCCTAGGTACTACTTGTATATTAAGTAGATAATTATACCTAGCACACATACTCGTATAGAACTGAAATAGATTTATGCGTAGTGGTTTTACTCATATAGATCTGAAATAAGATTTATACTTAGCAACTTTCGTTTGTATGGAATTACAAACACTTATATTCATAGTATATGAGACTTATAGGTATATACTTATTTGGTAAGTAAACTTTTATACCTAGGATATATATAGTAAACGTTGGAGAGTCAAAATTATACTTTCAAAACTATACTTTTGAAACTCGGAACATGTATTATTTTTATATGGAGTCAAAACATGTGGACTCACCAACTTTATGTTGACGTATTTTAAATGCATGTGTTTTCAGGAAGTTGATAACTGTGATACGAGAAATGACGTTACACTGCCCAGTGTTTCCGCCGACGGCCGGGGTGTGACACTTCCTTTCGTTAACGACTGAACGACGACATCACACGATGGTCTCTGTCTTCAGCAACGACAGAAAGCACAATGGTGGCTCGGTGGTCGGAGGAGCAAGAGAGAATAGGGTGGCGGCTGGTGGTAGGAGGCATAAGGCGAAGGTGACGGCGGTAACACGGATTAGGGTTAAGGTTTGGACGGATGATGCTTATATATCCGATGCCCTACAAGCTTCTCTCTATAATGCCATCTTTGGTCCTCTCCTCCCTTTTTCTTTCAAAATGAGTCCGAAATTTACCTTTTTAACCCTATCCATCCAAAAACCCTTCAACTTAAGTCCCACATTTTACTCTTTAGCCCTCAACATTAAAATCCATTACAATATAGGTACAATATTACCAATAACACCCTTGCTTCCATAATTCATTTCAAATTCGATCAGTAATTCACCAAACAACCCCTTAGCCCCAAAATATCTTCAAACACTACTAGAAAAACAGCCTTTTACGACACTCATTGCGCGTCATAAAACGCTCAGACGACGCGCAAATGCGCGTCAAGGAAGGCCCTGTCATAAAGAGAGACGACGCGCTTTTGCACGTCGTCTTTAGACGATGCGCTTTTGTACGTCGTCTTTAGACGACGCGCTTTTGCACGTCGTCTTTAGACGACGCGCATTTACAACGCGCATTTACGACACGCGGTTATGACACGCAATGCGTATCAAGGAATGCCTTGTCATAAAGGAAGACGACACGCATTTGCATGTCGTAATCTTACGACGCGCATGATTATGACACGCAATGCGTATCAAGGAAGCCCCTGTCAAGAAAGGCCATGTCATAAATGAAGATGACACACATTTTTGTGTATCGTAATTTTAAATGTTAAAAAACATATTATTTACAGATTTACTAATTTTCAAATTAAATTTGCATTTAATGTCTCATAACAGAAAATAAAATACCATATACAAAAAATACAATCCATTGCATAAAATTTATTGTCATACAAATAATTGTTCCATGGAAAGATAAAACAAATCAATAGAAGTTGTACCAAAAGTTACAAACTAGTTAGATACAAAAAATACAATACATTGCCCCTTTGCTTATTCAAGATCAACCTGCAAGTAGCTAACTAATCTTTACAAATTCACCCTTGTTTCTAATCATTTTCTTAAATACTTTACAAACATAATTCATTCATAGTACCTGAACTATAGTTGCAGCCTTGTTTCTTCTTCTTCTTCTTCTTCTTCTTCTTCTTCTTCTTCTTCTGAACTCATCTCTTGCAACCATTTCTCTAAGCCTAGTCTGAATAGATACAACAACTATTTGTCAATTATGTGAAAAAGACAACCGGAGTGGCATACCTTCATAATAGCAATAGTAAATTACTAGTTTGCCCATCCATCTAGAACGACTACACAAAACAATACACATTTTCAGAAGGCAACATAGGGGTATTTTGGTCTTTTTAACAAAGTGGTGATATTGAATTGATACCATTGTAGAAGGTTTATCTAGACCAACATTAAGAGCTGGAAAATACATCCACTCACTAGATTCCACCTCAGCATTTGAATCCTGAACAATTGAGAAATTTAGATATTTACGAACATAAAAAAAAATAAAATAAAATAAAAAATAAAAATACAAGCAATTTACATGAGATGAAGACTGATGTCGATTATGCCATTCAGACCACGACCACTTCTGTAATAACTCCTCAAGCTTCTGTTTACTCTCTGATACAAACATGTTATACACTTAAAACTTTATACATAAATATCTTCAAGCAATGTATAAAAAATGTGTGGTGTTTAAATAATTTGAGAATATAAATATGTAATTATGAAGCTTTATACAATATTGTGTTTTTCCGTTATACCTTTTTAAAGAATTATAAATGACATGAACTGAATCTTGTTGTTCATCAACAGTTATTCGAGGTCTCTTAGTAGCTACCATGTCAATGGAAAAACATATTATAGTAACAAGCTAAGATATAATTATATTTAACTAAGTAGAAATAAACGTATAAATATAAAAAAAAGGAAATTACAATATCTAATTATGGATTACTAATTCTACAAGGAAATTGATGTATCACACTGTATATCTTCTGAGGTGATCAATTCTAGCCCTGTTTTGAAACTTGAAAGAAAGAAATTGAATCAAAAGTTTTCATACTATTTGATATCAAAACAAACATGAAACCTTTCTAAATTTAATATATAATCTAGTCGTTCTAAGCATTTTCACAAGTCCATCACCAAATCTTTTAACAATATATAAATCACATCAGAAAATATGGATCCTTTCATTTTACTTTTGCTAACAGCTACTTAATAATTAAGAACCATTGATCAGTTGCTCCAATTTTTTGTCTTCATATCTCTTATTTGAAAAACACAGGAAACAGAGCAAACATGTTCAAAAGTGAAAACCATACGCTCATATGATGAATTTAATTTCTTACTGTCCTTATTCTGATTTCACTTAGAAGCATCTTCTACATATTTTCTCGTATATTTTATTATTATACTCACCAAGTACTTCAGGTGATGAAACAAGCTGAGAAATAGCCATGCTCCCATGACAATGTCCATTCCTTTAAAAGGATACTCCTTGTTGTACCTATTAACCAGAACAACAAAAAAAGCTTATGAAGACCTTGGAAACAACCACCATTCATGTATTTATCAATATCTGCAAAATAAAGATGGTCACTTAGTGTATCATTTAGAGTAGGAAAGAAACTTACAAACATCATTACCCATTCACCTGCTCTGCTTCATCCATACAGAATGATACACTACTTGATCGGAAGCCTCTGATGTAGCTGTACGTATTATATTAGCAGAAACTCAAGTAATTGCAAAGACCAAATATAGGGACAGGTTTGGGAACATTTAAAAAGTTTGACAAAACTTGTGATTTTGAGTAAAGCACAGGGACTAAATTTGTAATTTACTTTTCAATTATATTAAATATATCTTTTTTTTCGAGGCTATTGAAGGAATTTGCATTTGTCAATTCACCTGCAACCACGATGCAAAAAATGTATGGATAATTATAAACAAGTCGCACAATTTTTTTTATTATTATTTTTTCAACTTGAATTTTTCATAACCTTTTTTTAATTACTTTTATTTAGGCCATCCAAAAGTTTATGTACAGCTGGTATTCAAGATACACTAAAAGACGGTATAAAGTTTCTCTTTGCAGTCTTGTTATTTTTAAAACCTTCATTATTGTTTTTTTTATGTTTTTCTTCTTCTTCTTATAATTTAATTGTGTTTATATGCTTATTTAATTTACAAAAGAAAAGAAACAACCCTAAGTGTTGTATAAATATAAACAAACACAGTTTCTTATTTAGAGTAAATGATGCAAACAAAAAAATACCTCAAGCTGACTCAACATCTCAATTGTCAAATTCAAGTCACACCCATTAGCATAATAAACCTACACAAGACTTTCAGCTGCAAAACCTAGAAATTGGGAAGCCAAAAATCCAAGAGAATTTACTTTTGTACCCTCATTAAGCATATCATCTAAATACCCTTGCCCGTTATCATCATTATAGGGTGGAAGTGGCTCATGTATAATCCCACCAAGCAACTGATCACTATGCATTTGCTGAAAATTACCAAACCTGCCACCATTCATTTGATGAGGAGATAATTCATGTTGCTCAGGGAGCCTTGAGCTTCCACTGACATCCACTATAGACAAAGTTGAAAAGGGAATGGAAATGGAAATGCTATTGCTATTTCTTTCACTTAGGTCTTTTTATTTTTTGCTAAACATAAACTGCTTTTTGTGTTGTTATCAGTCAAGATCGCTTTTTGTCAAGAATCTGAATTTTAGAACCATAGATGAGGGTTTGAAGAAACATTGTATTGATCATGTAAAGGAAGGAAAGCTTCGATGAGTCAGGGTATAATTATCATCCCTTTGCTCTATATTTTACTTATCTCCCTGTCTTTTTGTGTGAAAATGACGATTATACCCCTGTGTAATGCAGTTAAAGAAGCACTTGAAAAATGGGAAAAATGTGTCGATATGTCTGAACTCAACAATAACTAATTCGGGAAATTAAAAAAAAAAGAAAAAAAAAAGAAAAAGGGAATTAGAACTTTCCTGAACTCAACAATATGTCCAAAAATGTCGGATAGCTCTAACCTCTTACCCTTACCTGATTTCAACTCTTCAAGAAAAGGATACGGTTTCAGATCATCAATACCCTGATTTCCCAAATTACCCTTCCACCCCGATACATCTCTTCATTCCTCCAAAAATTTCCAATAGCTCTAACCTCCTACCCTTATACAGAGAGGAATTCTTGTAGCTTCTTTATAGGGTTTGTCCAATAGTCAGATACAGGCTCACCAAAAAAGCAATTTTTAACAAACCTGACACAAACATGTGAATTTGTTTTTGGAATCAAGTGGAACATAAAACTCATACAAGATTAACCTAAAAATTGAGAAATTTAGTCATTATAAAACATCAATATAGCATATCTGAAGCCAACATGCACTAATATTTAAAAACAAAGCAACATAAAACATAAACATTAATCTGAGGGATATGGAGAAAGTAAAAAGACGTACGTTTTTGCATCCTCAATTTGATCTCCATACGAAGTCTCTAAAAGGTGGGGCTGATGGTTTCCACATATCCAAGTCCAACAACGAAGAGTCTAATTCTCTGGGAGAAGATGTATATGGAGTAATTGTGCTTTCTTTACATTAATTCGTATTCATCTAACCTCCGGGTGACAAATTCTACATCACAAAAAAAACATAAATTAATCGTAATAATTTCTTCATAAATTAACCCACCAAATATTTGGTATAATCTTCATCAAGATTAACCAAAAAATGCCCTAAGTTATCATATTTCTTCAACTATTTGTCATATAAATAATTTTTAAGAAATGTAGTGCCTTAATCCGAAATAAGCGAAAAGAAGTCAAAAGAAGATTGAACGAATACATCAATAATTCTAGCTTCATTTAACCGCTGAAGAAACAAAAGCAAAACTCTAAATCAAATACCTTTATTGTTACTTTTGACAATGTACAGGGGAGAAGTAGAATGTCGGAAATGGAAGGAGACAGCGAGTTAGGGCTGCAGACGGAAAAGGCGAGGAGAGAAGGATGCGATTGAGGAGTCGCAAAATCATCAATCGTCGGATTTGTGAGCGAGAGGACATTACCTAATTTTGTGAGGTGAACAAGGAAGAGGAAAACACAAGGCGGGGTTTTTGTAGAGAGAATGGAGTGAGAAAATGAAGGTCTTTGTCGGATGGTAACTCTGATTGACAAAGAGATCTCATTCATCATGGCGTGGTGGAGAGGGGACAAGCGGATCAGAGAAGAGGGAGAAGGAGGGACAGGGGAGAATCGATTGGGAAGATGAAAGATAGAAAGAAGGTAGAAAAGCAGGGTTTCAAAATTTTGGGGATTTCGTTTTCCCCCGTTTCTACTTAACGCACCTTTCATTAAAATTATAAAGCGACGCTTATAGAGGACACGCATTTAACATACAACGCCCTCCATGTTTTTATTTTTTTCTTTTGACACTAGTTTAAGGGCACGCAATAATGTGTGACCTAAATCCTTAAATTTTTTGCAGAGATGGCACTTCTTTAATGTCACTCTCTTTTGCGTAACATAAATCAATGAGTGTCGTGGTTTGCGCGTCGTAAAAGGGTCTTTTCTTGTAGTGAAATGAAGTCCCAGAAGTTACCATTTAGTCCCTACTTTCAATAATACTTACAAAACCAAATCCGAAACTTACACTTTTAACCCTCAACTTTTAAATTATGTGAGTTAACTCCTCGAAATCAACACCCTGCTATATAATTATTGATTTTAGGGCTACTATATATTCATTAATTTATTAATTAATTTATTTAATAAACGAGGTGTTACACTCTAGAAGAAAGATCAAGGTGAACAAAGTCTAGATCTACAAGCTCTAATGAAACCAACACTTCACCAATGAGCTCTATCTTCTCCAAGATGCACCAAGAACACTCCAAAGCACTTAAAAACACCTTCTTTTTTGTAACATCTAAAAATATGGTCCCAAAAATTTGATTTTAGAATAGATAAAAATAGTATTTTCAAACATCATCTATACATCTCATCAAATCAATGTATCAAATGTATCTAAATCAGAGTAAATATGAAATGCAGAATCTCCATGGTGTGTGCGATACAGTCAGCCCGAGCTCTTCCATTTGGAACTGGAAGTATCTGAAACGTAAACTGAAAACCGTAAGCACAAAGCTTAATCAGTTCCCCAAGATACCACATACCAACATATCACATAACGGGCCTCGCCCAAAAAGATCGGGCCCCACCCAGTGGGATATGGGTCTTGCCCACGCTCGCATAATGGGCCCCGCCTAAAGAGATACAGGCCCTGCCTACACTTGCAATACGGGCCCTGCCCAATAAGCATAAATATACAAGCACATACAAGTATCACACAGACAACGAGTATATCAGCATAATCAACAAGGGCCGACTTTGGTGCCTTAGACCCACTAAACTAGATGAGGAAAACTCACCTTGAAAAGCTGAACGAAACGAATGACCCTGACTGCTGGTCCTACAGCTCCCTGAGCTATCAATTACCAAGTAAAAGCTTATTAACATTTGGGATCTACCTCATAACAAAAAATCCCTAAATGGGCTAAAAATACTATTTTGCCCCTATCACAACTCGGTCCAAAAATGAAATCCTAAATCACAATCTAAGGGCCCAAAAGTTAAGCAATCCAACATATGGCCCAATTTCCAATTGGGCCCAATCCCTCCACACGGGCCTTAGCCTAAGGCCCAATAATGTTTCCCTAACCCAACTTATTTGATTCCAGATGGCTCACTAAGGCCCAAGACATAAATTCCAAGAAAGTAGTCCAACCGAGGCCCAAAAGACGCGAAGCCCAATCTATTGAGTACGTTGGGCGTACTCAACTATACGCTAAGCGTACTGGCTGCTTGGCTTGTATGTTGCATGTACTGGCTTGTATGCTCAACGTACACATCGATTAAGCCATAATCAATAAAGCACTTAAATCCTTAAGACCTAGGATTCCAATCACAGATCTAAGCCATATGAAGTGTCTTAAACCATAAAGTCGACAACTTGATGGCTTGCATGCCCCCAAATGAACCCAAACTCGAAATATGACCATCTACTTCCATAAACATGACCAATACTCATCCATGGATGATTCAAAGCCTCAAAGATGGCAACTTTATTACTCAAGGACCAAAAGAACACCAAGAGTGGAAACTTTAAGCTCTAGAAATGAAAATAGCTCACAAGATCTCATCTATGGCACCAAAAGACCCAAAAACTTAAACAAGGAGGATCTAAGCATTAACAAGGCAAGTTCTAAGCTTTATACCTCAAATGAGGGCCAAATGATGAAGATTTATGGGTTTTGAGCATTCTAACACACCTAAGATGTACATTCAAGCCTAAATACCTTGGATCTATGTTTTCTCTATTATACATGCAAACTTTCTATTTCCAAGGTATTACCCTAACTAGCATACAAAACTTTGATACTTGGGTAATAAAACAAGTTAGATAACAGACCTTTTCTTGTAGCTTGTTGCTTGGAGCTTTAAGAGCCTAGCACCAATAGTGTGAATGCCTCAAGTGGAATCACAAATCACCACTAACACTTGGAAACTTGGAAGAGGACTATTTAGCTCACAAAAATCGGCCATACACTTGCAAAGAATCTAGGTGCCAATTTCTTACTAAAGGGCTTCTTATATAGTATGGTTACATTAGGGTTACACCATGTAAACTCTAATGTGCATGACTTTCCATATTCCTCATGATCCATGGGTTTTAACCTCCATGGAGTATCCATGGGTCACCGCATGGGTTAAGCCCAACATAAGGAATCATTAATCATTAGCCCACATTATAAGAATGAATGATTTACACAATCAATCCTTATATATTTAATTAGTCTCTTTTGATCACAAAATTAATTCCAAATTAACTCTTAATCAATACTAATTAAATAATATGATTTCATATTAATATATTATAACTTATAATATATTAATAAATCATAATTATCCTCTTCTCAACATTCCAAATTGTTCTGGTGAAGTGCAACCCAAATGGACCATGCTAAACCGATCCATATACATACCAAATATAGTTATTGACTTAGACACTATTCCAACAGTCTCCCACTTGGATAAGTCTAATAAATATCACTGCAATCATGACTCCAACCCGACTAGCAATCGTAGCTCTTAAAAGCCGTTGTCGATCTCTGATCTAGTCAATGACGTGTCCATTAGATAAGGGATCATAAATTCCTCCATTCGAAATATCATATGGACCGAGACATGCATTATAATCATTCTCTCTGTCCATCTGTTGTTTCCTGATTTCCGATTTATGACGACCGACTAATTGAACAAATCACATCAGTCCAGTCCCAGTGTCATCACTAAATCATCGAGGGGCCCACATATATCGCTTTTATCCACATGGGGTAAAAGGAACGGATAAACTTCGACCCAAATTCTTGCTTGTACTTACTCATCAAATTACAAACAATGATATGTTTTATAACATCCAAGTTACTAGTGCATTTACATATGTGAATGTGTAACCGACTTGCAACTACAACTCACATGTCTCCGTTTCAAGAATATAAGAGATTATCGTCTCACAATCACTCGTGATAAAATCCATGAAGTGATTCAAATGAGTGTGGGTTGAATCCAATATTTGAATCTTATTCAGGAGTACTCATGAACATTGCAGCCACCTTGTCCTAGACAAACTACAGAGCCATTCATGACAGTCTTGCCTCAATACCTACTTCCAAAGTATGATCGACTGTGGATGGTTTAAATAAACTAGTTATTCGGGAAGTCAAAACATACAAAGTGAAACACAAGAATAATACTGATCCAATATGGCCCCAAAACTTTGAGCCATATTGATTACTCATCATTCATTGTATAATGTTTCGAATAATCAACTTAATACTTGAATTAAAACAATAGTTATTCCATGCTCCAAGCTTGCACACTATGTTTGTCTAAAAAATAGTGATTCCATGCACCAACCATGCATACTATGGTTGTCTATGGCCCTTACTTTGTGAAATACATCAATTGAACAACATTTCAACGATGCTCATTTCAAAATTCTAAATCCTTATTGCGAGTGTAAGAATTCCAAATTCTTGTCACTGCTAGAAAGTGTTAGATTCTAAACTATCATGCAGTGATTCTTTTGTAATGTCTAGGTGCCAAAAGTCACAAAGACTTAACCAATGATATTACAAAATATTCCTTTGGAGATTGTTACAAGACAATTATGTGGAAATGAAGTCTCAAATTCAAAGTACATTCCTTTGAACATCCTTCTTGCATAAAAGTTTCTAACTTTCTCGTCTATTCATCAACTCCTAATATGGAAACATTCCATATTTTCCATATGACAACTCATTCTTAATAGACTCTTGTCTATTCATAATAATGTCAATATGGTCATTCCATTACTATACTTCCAACTGTCCTTAAGCGATCAATCTTTAGCGAACCTTAGATTGTCCTTAACAGTTGTTTAACCACTTTAGTCATATCCAGTTCTATTCATTTTTTCCTCTAAACGCCCTAGGCATTCGGAAAATTAGAACACGAAAATATTATAGCATATGAATCGATCCTATACCCGAAGCATATAGGACACGATTAATAATGTCTAACATAAACACATGATATATAAGAAGTCTTTTGCTATAATATTTCTATTTGCCATGTTCTCATAATTTTGATTATGAAGAGGGATACTGTAATCATAATTAAATTTTGAGAACACAATTAACATTTCCATACATAGAATTTCCTTATGTTGAACCATTCCAACATAACATTCACATATATTTGACTAAATTTGATTAAAATCTCACAATCTAGGATTTTGGATTTGAAATGAAGTAGAAATTCCTCTCACTTAATAATAGCAAAACAACTTTTCAAACCCTATGACTTTGCGACTTGAAACTTTTATTTTCTATAATTAACATTGCCAACTTGCAACACTTTCCATAATAATTATGCTCCCATTGTCATAATAACTATTATCTTTATTAGCATAACACTTATGCTCCCACTAGCTTTAACATGTATTCAGAAATTAGCCGGACTTCTAGAACTCAATACTTATTGACTCTCATTACCAAAGTTCAGATTTATGATATGAGATGTTTCAATAAGACTTTATATAGGATTCTCAAACTCATACACCTTTCCTTAGATAGCTCACATGTGTGTCTAAACAATTTTAGAACTTATAGCAATAAGTCTCAAATGTTTAAACCCTTTGCCTTTTTCTCACAATTCAAATTATGAAAAGAGATGTCGTAATCATAATTGAGTTTGAGAATGCAAATATTATAGTTCTATCTCCTTAAAATCTAATTAGTGAAAGCGTTTCCTCAACATCATTTCCATGAATCAGAGAGAAACCTTATGAAACTTAGATTTTATGGTGTATGTGTTCCTATCCATGTGAATTTGTCATAACCATAATCACAAGACAGGGTTAGTGACAAATCCAAACTCATATGCACTGAACTTGTTTGATCTTAATTTCTTGCCACTTGGCAGCAAAAGGGCCTACCGTTGCTTCCTAGTTGCTATGCAAACAATTAAGAACTCATAGAGCTCTCATGCATAGTTAACTTTAACTGGAATGATCACAGAAACAAGAATATGTCAACACGATAGGTCATAAACCTCAAGTCGTGTGCTAGTGATAAATAATAGGTTTTATTCTTGATTATTTATTGAAGCTTTTCCAAGATCTTTAAGACTGCCACTCCCCTCTTGACATATAAGATTCTCTTATCATGAATCATTCCTTGAAAATCAAATATTCAAGAGTTAGTGCAGATTCTTATCAAGACAAACACTTCACACAATTGGCCTTAGTTGGTCTTTGTTTTATTCAAAATCATCACAACTTACCAATTTCAAATGTACAAGAGTAGAGAACTTTTACTCTACATTTGATAAGTGTTTTAAAACTTTCTTAATATTATGCCACTCAAGGTTACAATCTCGGAGTATGACTTTAAGACTTGTTTTGGGAACGAAGTATGACTCATCTTCTTGATTTAACCATTTTAACAATTCACGATTCCTGTTCTTAGCCATACAGATGAACTAATATATCCTTAGAGGATCAATTGTGATATGGTTTTCCATAATCATTAAGATGATCATAAAACTCGATACTCAAGTACTCTCCCATCTTTTCATATTGGAGAAACTTTTATCTTTCTGCCTAATTTGATTCTTCTCATTCGTCCTGCCATACATTGAAACTTTTCCAATGTTTCCGAATTATACTTAAACTTGTAAGCATATTCATATTTACTAAACTTTAGTAAATCATGAGGAATAGTCTTATCGTTCTTCGTGGTGGACCTGAGCAGTGTACACCCAGTGTACCCAATCCCTAGTTCTTCACTTGACTCACATATTCATGTGAACAAGGAATTATTCTTAATTTCCCAAATACAAAGTTTCTCATTCATCACACAATACGGTCTACATGATTCCAAGTTTCTATACAACTGAAACTTGGGTGATAAGAATTTTTCCTTATTTGGCATATTATTGACACTACCAACAAAAGAAAGAATCAAATCCATGTTGCTATTATAGAAACATAAAAACATCAATTTTCACTAATGCCATTATAAGGAGATATAATAAAATAAAATAAAACAAAACTTTATTTATTTATAAAATGCAGAAAAACTTTTCCGTACAATGCAATTACAAGTGAAAACTGTGTTTCTAAATATTTCTAAGCAATCTATCATAACTCTTAAGCAGCAGCTCAAGCATCTGATCATCGAATCATGCGATCGAAATTCATCTCTTCGCGATCAGATTTAGCATGCTCTTACTCTTAAGCTTCTTCTCTTTTCTTCAATTCTACAAAACATCAAGATGCAACCTAGTCACATCATGTATTTAGAATCTTCAAATAGGAACTTAATAGAGTTAAACAGTAGACCTACCTGAAGTAAAGTTAAGCTTTGACTTTATCATCCTTGCGGTCTATCAGTGCAGCCTCACAACCAATGTCCCTTCTCTTGGCAATGGACTCTTTGGGAATGGTACATGGGACAATCTTAGATTTAGCCCTTCTCTTTAGCATTTGGTCAACCGGGTTGACAATGGCCGATCCCTTTCCATTGGGAAGAGAAAGCTTTTCTGGACTTCCAATGTTGCCATTGTCAATGTCCATGGAAGTTTGGGGAGTAGATCTTCCAATCCAATTTGCTTTTACCAGTGCGCCAAATCGTTGTTGATTCAGCAGCAACGAGCAAATAGGTAAGATCAACAAGGGTCATGTCGTGGTCTCCCATATAGTAGTCCTTAAAGAACCCGCTATATGACTTAGGAAGTGAGTGAAGAACCCAGTTGACAGCCAACTTCCTTGATACTTCGACACCCAACTCTCCCAGCTTGTCAGTATGTAATTTCATCTCCAATACATGAGCACATACAGAATTTTCTTCCTTCCAATAGGGATTTGAGTGACCTAGAACTTGTAGGTTACGAAGAATTGTTGGAGGAGGTGGAGGAAGTGAAGTTCCACTATAGCACAAAAGAAGGGATTAATCTTTCACCTTGATTGTGTTATGGATATCATTTTCACGAGAGAAGTTTTTTTTTTTTTCAAAAGATTTGGGAACACCATAGTTGTCTTAACTAAAAATGGGAGAAATTCAATTTTAGTTGATTTTAGTCCTTAATATAACACCCAACATGAAATATTAAGGCTAGGACCCAACACAATATTTTACAATTTGGAAGAGGGATGTCGTAATCCAAACTGCAAAATATTTGAAGGTAGGTAAATGATGATTTGCCAATTTCCACCATGAAAAAATGAAAATGAATTTTAGGTTTTTACACCCAAATGAAATATTAAGGCTAGGACCCAACACCTAAATGAAATATTAAGGCTAGGACCCAACACCCAAATGAAATATTAAGGCTAGGACCTAACACAACATTCTACAATTGCGAAATGGGATGCCATAATCCAATTGTAAAATATTTGAAGGTAGGTAAATGACAATTTACCAATTTCCACCATGAAAAACGAAATGGATTATTAAGTTTTAATTGGATTGAAATTCCTAGATCCTTTGAGATTCATTGAACTTTTCAATGGCATGTTTAAATCTCGATTGTGCCCTTCAAGTTTATGACTGGGATGCCGAGGATCACAAACAAGGTGAGAATAACATACAAATTAGCTTGGTACACTCAATGTTACAAATCACCTAATCAATGTGTCGGTTAACCACACACGCTCCATTGATCTATGACTAACATCAATCTACCCTTTGCCACACATTGTCAGTCCCAAATTAGTGTGCCGGTTAACCACACACGCTCCACTAACGACTTAACAAGGTGCAAAGTGTAATTTCATGGATTAGCACCATTTTCACATTTTCCTAAAGTAACTAAGATTGGGAATTTAATAAAAGTTTAGTTACTTTATATTTATCATTATACTTTTATGAGTATTAATGTCCAATCTTACCCATTCGGTTAACAACCCTCCGCCAGTCAAGGAAGCGGTGGCTGAGAGTGGACACCCATTAAACTACCATTTTATAGGCAGTAACTCTATACCCCCCCCCCCATATAGATTGGCTTCGTGAATGAGGCCTACTAACGGTAAGACTAACTTGTCATAAATAACCTTATTCTCAAAAGTCCATCCTATCAAATTGCACTAATGAAGGCAACCCAAAAGGACCATGCTACAATCGGGTCAAGTACATCCCAATTATAGTTATGGGCTTAGACACCAAATCCAACATCAACAAGGGCGGACCTTGGTGCCTTAGACCCACTAATCCCAGTGAGGAAAACTCACAATGAAAAGCTGAATGAAATGAATGATCCCTGACTGCTAGTCCTACAGCTCCCCGAGCTATCAATTACCAAATAAAAGCTGATTAACATTTGGGATCTACCTCATAACCAAAGACTATTTTACCCCAATCATAACTCAGTCCAAACATGAAACACTAAATCACAATCTAAGGTCCCAAAAGTTATGCAATCCAACATATAGCCCAATTTCCGATTGGGCCCAATCCCTCCACATGGGCCTTAGCCCAAGGCCCAATAATGTTTTCGTAGCCCAAAGATTTGATTCCAGATGGCCCACTAAGGCCCAAGACAAAATTTCCAAGAAAGTAGCCCAACCGAGGCCCAAAAGATGAGAAGCCCAATCCATTGAGTACATTGGGCGTACTCAATTGTACGCTAAGCGTACAGGCTACATGGCTTGTACGCTGCGCGTACTGGCTTGTACGCTCATCGCAGTCACCCATTAAGCCGTAATCCCAAAAGCACTTAAATCCTTGAGACCTAGGGTTCCACTCATAGATCTAAGCCATATGAAGTGTCTTAAACCATAAAGTGGACAAGTTGATGGCTTGCATGCCCCCAAATGAACCCAAACTCAAAATATGGCAGTCTACTTCCATAAACATGACCAATACTCATGCATGGATGATTCAAAGCCTCAAAGATGGCAACTTTATGACTCAAGGACCAAATGAACACCATGAGTGGTAACTCTAAGCTCCAAAAGTGAAGATAACTCACAAGATCTCATCTATGGGACCAAAAGACCAAAAAACTCAAACAAAGAAGATCTAAGAATAAACAACGCAAGTTCTGAGCTTTATACCTCAAATGAGTGCCAAATGATGAAGATAACCCGGATCTTCAAGCTCAACTCCAACCAGTCTCCTTCACTAATTTCTTCTTCTTCTTTCTAAGGAACCAACCTACCAAAAATGCACTCCACAAGGTCAAGAACACACCAAGATGACAAGGGGGTCAATTTTAGGATTTCTAGACAAGAGAGGCTGGTAAGGGGCTAACCCATGGGACCTAAGGACATTATATAGGGCTAGAACCCTAAAAATTAGGGTTTTTAGTCCTGACCATGTATGTTGCGTGTACATCTTCGTACGCTAAGCGTACGTGAAATGCCTCCGCGTTCCATAATAGACCATTATGCCCAGCATACACCAGGCTTACGCCCATAGTACGGCCTCGGCAAGCCCACTCAAATAAGGCCCAACACCACTAAGCCCACACAACTTGCATAATTACACAATTAAATAAATATGGAATAATTAAATAATACCCTGGAACATCGTGCGTTACATTTTTACTTACAAGGCTCAAAATAGGGTTAGGGTTTCAAGGGAGGGTGTTGGAGAGGTGGAGGTTGAGAACGGAATGAGTTTGGGAAGTTAAGGAGCTTAAATAGGGCGCAAACCATAAAAATAGGGTTTGGGCGTACTCCAAGTACCTAGTACACCCAACATACTCCAGATATACCCAACGTACTCCAGGTATGCCTAGTACCCCCACCATACTCCAGGTACGCCCAACGTACTAGATTAAGCTCCAAAACTGACCTAACTTCAAACGGTCATAACTTCTTCGCTTCAACTCTGATTTGAACGCTCCTTATTCACGAAATGGTATTGAGAAGCTCTACAACCCTATCAACTCTCCTTTTCCTTAAAACTTTTTGAGCATAAATCTAAAATTCATAAAATCCCCGAACCATCACTTTACGGTTATACCCTTGGGATCCAAAGCACCGACTAAACTCTTGGATTACCTAATCTACATTACCCACGTCCAAAGGGATCTAAATCTCTCTTTCCACAAAGTCCTGAAGCCTTATGATAACTGATATTCGGGTCACGACCCCGAACTATGAAACGAATTGAAACAGGGTGTTACAATAGTCAACCGCCACTAGGACATACTTGTTACCTCGTGAAGCTGCAAATGGTCCCATAAATCCGATTCCCCATATATCAAACACCTCACAAACTTAAATGATATTTTGAGGCATTCCATTGTATGAAGAGATGTTTCCCAATCTTTAATACGTATCACATTCTTTGACGAAGGTAGTAACATCGTTGAATATCGTGGGAAAAAAGAATCCTACATCGAATACTTTCTTTACGTGTATTGTGCTCCATGATGTCCTCCGGTAGGTCCACTATGACAATGATGTAAGATGTCTCTCGCTTACTTCCCCAAAACACATTTTCTTATGATCTCATCAGTGCAACTCCGGAATTGATAACACTCGTCCAAAAAATAGTACTTAAGGTTGGAAAATAACTTCTTCTTTTTTTATAGGAAAGACTGTTTGGAAGGAAATTTCTTGCAAGGTAGTTCATGATGTACGCTAACTAAGGATCTTCTCCCGCTATCACCATTAAGTACTCATCCAGAAAGTTATCGTCAATCTCTTCTTCTTTCAACTTCGCAAGTTTTGGGTTCTCGAATCTCAAAAGATTATCGGCCGCCACATTTTGGCATCCCTTCTTGTCTTTTATCTCAATGTAAAACTCTTGAAGTAACAACACCCATTGAATCAACCTTGGTTTTGCATCCTGCTTTCTAAACAAATATTTTAAAGCAGAGTGGTCGGTAAACACAATTGTTTTAGACAAGATTAAGTTAGGACAAAATTTATCAAAAGCATAGACAACAACTAATAAATCCTTTTCTGTGGTGATGTAGTTTTCTTGAGTCGGGTTGAGTGTTTTGCTTTCATAGTAGATTGGTTGAAAATGATTTTCAACCCTTTGTCTCAAAAGGGCTCCTAAAGCATACTCACTAGCATCACACATCAATTTAAATGGAAGGTTCCAATTTGGTGCGATCATGATCGGGGCGGTCGTCAATCTCTCTTTAATAAGTTCAAAAGCATTCAAACAATCATTAGAAAAATCAAAGTTAGTATCTTTTAAAAGCAATTGAGTTAAGGGAGTTGTTATTTTTAAAATATCTTTGATAAACTAGCGGTAAAGTTCCACATGACCCAAAAAACTCAGCACCCCTTTCACGTTTGTTGGTGGTGGCAAAGTCAAAATTATGTCAACTTTTGCTTGATCCACCTGTATCCCCGCCTTGAAAACCTTATGTCCTAGCACTATTCTCTCTTTAACCATGAAATGGTATTTTTCCCAATTCAAGACCAAGTTGGTCTCTTCGCACCTATCAAGCATTAAATCAAGGTTAGATAAACAATTATCGAATGAATGACCAAAAACATAAAAATTATCCATGAAGACTTCCATGAACTTCTCCACCATGTCATGAAAGATGGCGGCCCTGCATCTTTGAAAAGTGGTCGGTGTGTTGCAAAAACTGAAAGGCATCCTAAGATAAAAAAAAGGTCCTGCTTGGACATGTGAATGTGGTCTTCTCTTGGTCTCTTGGATCTATAGGTATTTGAAAGTAACCTAAAAAACCATCTAAGAAACAATAGAAAAGGTGACCAGATAAACGTTTGAGCATTTTAATCAATAAAAGGTAGATGAAAATGATCTTTGCAAGTATCATCATTTAACTTGCGATAATCGATGCACATTCGTCAATCGATTGCTTTCCTCATAGGAATAAGCTTGTTTTCTCGTTTGTCACCAGTGTCATTCCTCCTTTCTTTGGAACCATATGAACTAAGCTCACCCATTGACTATCCGAAATCGAGTAAATTATTCCGACGTCCATCAACTTCATTACCTCATTTCACTACCTCTTGCATGTTCAGTTTTAGTCTTAGTTGTGGCTATACCATTGGCTTCAAGCCTTTTTCCGAGATGATCTTATGTGAAACAATAATATGCGTTGATTCCCTTGATTTTGGTAATCTTCCATGAGATGGCATTCTTTCATTTTTTTCAACACCTTAACTAAGCTCTCCTTCTCTTTAGGCCTCAAATCTGACACAGTGATCACCGACTTCTGTTCTTTATCTTTTTAGAAAACATACTCCAAATGACCATGTAAGAATTTTAATTCTGATTTTTGGCTCTACTAAGTGGCCATAGTGTGGGCTTCTGATTGCCACATCATAGGTCTGTGTTTTTTCCTGTTAGATCGTGAGTTCCCTACTTCCCACGTCATGACATACAGTTGGCCACGCAGTGGGGCTTCTTGATCTTGTTTTTTCTCTTCTTCATACTCGCTTTCTTTCAGCAGCCTCTCTAGTTCTTCGAATTCATGTTCAGCATCAAAATCATCCCCTTTCACAGTCATGTATCCCTTTAATTTGTTCTCTTTCCATTCTTGCATTTATTTTTCCAAAACGTATCGAATATATCCAACGAGAAGACCATGTCATTACTAATATTTGAGTGCTTTATTTCTTGATCAACACCAAATGTTATGGCATCCTCTCCTCTCGTACGGTGCTAAGAAATGGTCTCCCAAGAATAATAGGGACTTTATTGTCCCCCTCCATGTCGAGCACTACAGACTATATGGGAAACACAAACTTATCAATTTTAACCAAAAGATCTTCACATATACCTCTTGGAAATGTAACCATCTTGTTGGATAGATGAATGTCCATTCGGATTGGTCTTGGATTTGGGAGATTAACTTCTTGTATAACGAATATCGCATTAGATTTATGCTAGCTCCCGAATCGGAAAGATCAAGACTTGTAGCCAGATTCCCGAATTGACAAGTGTCAAGCTCCTCGAATCTCCCATCTTCTTTGGTAGTTTGTTAAGCATCAGAACTGATCAGTTATCATTCAATATTACATTCGAGGTCTCCTCCATTTTCCTTTGGTTTGTGAGAAGATCCTTCAAGAACTTTTCACATTTTGGCATTTGTGCAGCGACTTCTATAAATATGATATTGATTAGAAGGGCTTTTATGTGTTCTAGAAACTTCTTGTAATCCTCAACTTGTTTGTCTTGCTTGGCTCAGCTTGGATATGGTAGAGGTTGCTTGTAAGCTTTGACCGGAGGTTCTTTTTTCTCTACAACAGATGGCCATGTCGTGGCTACTGGTTAGAGTGCTTTTCTATACTGTTTTCCTCTTTAGGATTTTGCATATTAGATGAACTATCATTAACTAAAGGAATTAGAGGAGTAATAATTTTACCACTTCTGGTTGTCACAGACTTGATGTGAGTTTTCGAGCTCCGTGTTGCTTGGAAGTGTTCCCAAAAGATGTTAGTTGAATTGTCTCAAAAGTTGACCAATTTATTACTCGATGTTATGGATCGAGGCTTGTTGATTCTGAAGGATGACATCAATATCATCATGTATTTTATTCATATGTGGCTACAAATCAAGCAAGCATTTCTTCAAAGTCATTTTACTGTTTGGGATCTGATTGATCCTGTTGATAAAAACTACGACCTTGTTGTTTATGCTTCTCTTCCTTTGACCTTTTGTTCTCATCGTATGACAACCACTCATTCTTGGGTTTCCTCTAATCCCCAACATATCTATACCCACTCGAATAAGAAGCTTGTATCTTCCGGTTTCCATTCTCGTCTAGATCATAATCCTTGGTCAAGTGTGGCCCGCTACAATTCTCACACCCCACTTGAATAGCATGTATGGATTGACCCATTTGGTGATTCTCCAGTGCATGTTATTGATTTTTTCCATAAACACCGATACGTTCTTATTTCCTCCGTCCAAACATACTTTGCCTCTGGTAACATCTTCACGAGGGTTATGTTATTCTTCTAATGCTTTGCGAATTCATAAATTGATTCCTTGATTGTAGCAAGATCCTTCTTCGTCATGGGTCCTTGAGAATCAAGGAGTTGCCTCGTACTCACGTTTATCCCATCATAAAATATAAACACTTCTTGTTGCACATTAAGGCCATGTTGAGGGTAGTTCGTTATCATGCCTTTATACCTCTCCATGTTTCATAAAAATATTCACAATCGTTTTTTTGGAAGTTTGCTATATTATTCTTGAGTTTGGTTATCTTTGAAGGCGAGTTGAATTGCTCAATGAAAGCATTTTGAAGATTGGTCTAGGTTGTGATCATTCTAGGTGTAAGTGACTTCAACAAATTTTTTGCCTATCCTATAAATGTCACTGTTAGCATTCTCAGTAGCAAATATTTGGAACATTGAAGTAGTTTGCAATATCCAACACTTCACCGATGTGTCTTAATACCTCTTCATGGCCTTCCCGGAAAGTGGAATATCCTTGAGCATCAATAGAATCTGTATTGTGAGTTCAAAAGTTGTTGTGTGTGGGATTTTCGGTGGAACAAGACCCGGTCCATTGTCATCACGCATCCTCTTCTTGTAATCCTCTATTGTCATTCTCATGATGTCTTCCATCTCTTCTACCTTACTTTTGACTTCGTCTTCTGACTTGTCCTTGGTTTCTGTTTCTGGCTCGTACCCAATTCCTTTCATGTCGGGAGTCTTCTCAAAGATTTCAAAATTTTCTATTTTGAATTTGCTACTCGATTGACCAACCTTTTTATTTTTCTTTTTGCGGAATGGAAACTTTGGATCTTCAAGTGGTGGCACTATTGGAAATTTCGATCCTTGGCTCATCTATCACCGAAACAAAACAAAAATAAAAATGCATAACACGAATAAAAATAAATAAACTAAAATTTGAATGCACAGTTCACATAGCGTGGACAGTCGGGTCCACGACATGACAACTATAGAAAGAGAAAAACTATAAAAAAACCCTTAATAAAAGTAGAACACAAAATTAACTTTGTATGAAATAAATTCCACTCAAAGGATAGATAACAAATAGCAGAATAAACTAAGTATAATGGAAGCGTTCCCAGCAACGACGCAAAAAACTTGATATACAATTTATATAGTAGTTTTTAATTTGTAAACCAAACAATCTAAACTAGCTAAATGTGATAGAAAGTGTACCTAATCGAACAACAGTATAGTAAGAAAGTAGCGTATCGAAGACAAGGGGAACGGGAATGATTAAAAGCTAAAATCTATACTAAAAGTTAACTAATTTAAAAGAATGTAATTGGGGGTTTTTTCTATGGTTTTGCAAGTCCAGATTACTTAAAAGCAATTAACACAAAGCAAAATTAACTATAAAAAAAAAAAAAAATCAAAGTTAAGTTTTAAGACAAGCTATTAAAGAGACTTCCATTTATATACAATCACTTACTCCTAGGGTTGATTTCTTGGAAAGTGAAATGGATTAAGTTGTTGCTTATCGATTCCTAAGATGATTAAAATTTATGATCAAAAGACTAATCCTTTAGCAAAACAAGTTCGTTCATTCATTGATCAAGTGGACAAACAAACAAGCACACTAGTGTTAAGTTCGAATTATGCTAGACTTAAACTAATGAATGACATTAATGAGTAATAACATCACTTAAATACATGAATGATCATCATTTATTAGCTTTCACGTTAATTTACTCACTTTTCAATTTAACCCTAGGTTTTTTGTCAAAACACTAGTCTTATAACTTTGATGGTCACAAAATCATAAGATACACGTATACCAAAAAAGAGTGATCATCCAATCATAGTAAAACTCAGCAATAAATGGGATAGTAGTTGTCATTAACACAAAGAGGTTCTTTATCAAGCTATCATAACAAATAGAAACTAGCAACAATCCATAATCCAATATAGCAACACATAGTCATTAGGATCCTCTACTCTAAACGAAAGTTAGGGTTTTTAGTCCATAACTACTAGAAACAAACAGTTAAAAACGAAATTCACTTTATAAACCATAATGAAAAACAAAGCAAAAAAAAGGTTTAGAAGTATGTTACCTTAAGATCTCTTCCAAATCGGGCTCTCAACAAATTCAGATCTTCAAAAACCTCCTAGCACATCTTTGGTCTTCAAAATTCAAGAATAACTTGAAGCTTAAGCTAGGGTTGAAGGAAGAACCGCAATATATATATATATATATATATATATATATATATATATATATATATATATATATATATATATATATATATTCCAAAAACTTCTTCGCACACCGTGGCAAATAGGCTCCACGACGTGGCGTTCATTAAACACGCGTATCCTCCAAAGTGGAAATCTTTGTCGCGAATCTTCTCCTAGCCATGGCATAGCATCATATATCCACACCGTAGGACTTCAAAATCCTAAGAACTTTGACCACGGTTGACTTAATCTAATTTTTCCTACTTCAAGCTTCACATTTTGCTTCCCTTTAATCCCGAGCATGTCTTCACTGCTACAAAACAGAATTTAACATATTAAGAACATTTTGTCCTAAAATAAGCACAATTGTAGCTAAAAATATTACGATAATGCACAAAATATATGAATAAATATGCAGATATCAATAATCATGTACCAATATTTCATGTGCGACTTGGCGATCGCGATTGACAACTGATCGTGTACGCGAAACATCCGTACATTCTTCATCATGTATGTGTTGCACAACGTCGAGATAAATTCTCCTTCGTCATCTAAATCAAAATGTTAAAAAAATACATAAATATGATTTTTTAGAGAGTATAAAGAGATGAATGGTTTGAACATATGGTGTTTAAATGTTGTGTTTATATAGGTAAAGTTTATTTTTTTATAATTATTTTGACCATTAGAAACGGCTAAGAAATGGCCAAGCTTCTCATTCGTCGTGGTATTTCATCCTCCCCGTCACGACTTACGATGACAACGCCCGACCACGAACTGACGGGATAGTATGCGCGGTCGTTGTTCGTGGAAACGTCAACAATGATGCCCTCCATGATAGGTATACATGATGGTCTTAGGGATTAGCGCGGGATGGAACTAGTACCGACCGGTATCGTTCTTAATTTCCCCAAAATTGAATTTGATTGAAATTCAATCCCCGAGTATCGAACGAAATTAACATTACTGGTACCAATATCAGTTTTCGGTACTAGTACTGGTACCGAATCCCAAATTTCTTGATTTTGGAGTACCGAGTATCGTCCCATATTTTAAAATTTGGTATGATTTTGTATAGTTTGATACGTTACTGGTAAGGGATCGGGATTTGTTACAAATTGTTCATCCCTAATTCTCCTGCATGTAGCATACTCTAGACCATAAAAATGCATCCTTCAAGGCCCGGAGCGCATCCAATAGTATGTAACACCTTTATAAATCTAGGAGTGCACTTATAAAGCTTCGAATGTGTCCCCCTAGACTTGGAGTGCATTCAAAAATAGCTAGAACACATTTAAGATGGGGAAAAATATGTCATTCATGGTTTTTACAAGGACCAAAAGGTCAAAATAGCTAAAATAAGATGTCTTATAAATATTATGCTTTTTAAAGGACAAAAAATGTAAATTTTAGCCTAATGGGCTAAAATTTGGGCCTTTCGGCTATTGAGGCCCAAATATGCGAAAAATCAAATTTAAGGGGGTTGAAATGGATTTTTTTTCTCAAAACAGGGGCTATAAACGTAAATAAACCTATTTCAGGTGATAAAATGGCCTTATTTATCAAAAGGGACTAAAAAAGCAAAGATTTTAGATTTTGGGTCAAAATTCTAAAAATTGCAAAAAGTGTGGATTTAAAAGCAAATCCTTTAACTAAGGGGCTGGAACTGTCCAAAATTAAATTTTGGGCTTTAAACATTATTTAAATAAGAGTTTGGGTCAAAAATGTCAAGAAAAATAGTTCAAGGACCTAATATGCCATTTTTCATAAAAAGGACTAAAATTGCCAACTTTACCAAAATAAGGGGGCTAAATCTCGTCAACTAATGTTTTTGGTCAATTATGTTAAGATTAAAATAATTGGGTCAAAATATAAAAAATTTATAGCGTATGGGTTTAAATAGAAAAATATATATTTTTATAAATCTATGAATCGTTATAAAACAATTTGGTGATTTTTACGACATTTCGATTTAACAACTTCGCAACACTAATACTATACAAAACAAGTAAACATTCTAGTTGTTGGGCTTGAATAATTCTAATCATGTTTCTTTTGGGCCTTTGTGACCCATTAACATGACTTTTGGGCCCAACATAAATAATACATGTTTATTGGGCCACCTATGACCCAATTACATGTCTAGGGGACCCTCAATGGCTTTTACATGCCATTGGGCCTCAGTGGTCCATTAGCATCGCTAGTAAGGTGCAATTAAATCATATGTGAAATGGGCCAACGCGTCCTTCATATACTCGACAGCCTTAAATAACATACGTGATTAGTAGGACCTCGTAATCCTCTTATCCTCGTCTGTTAGGCTTACCTTCTATTCAAGTAATCAAAAATCAGGTCGTTAATCAAGGTTAATCAAATTCATTTGGATTAAGTGAGTAATAACAGGTGACACCAATAAGTGTCGGTCGTAATTTGTAGTTATAATCAAAGTCTCTTAGAGGGAGAGCGAGAGTTTCTGTATAGATCTATACGGGGGTGACTCCCCCACACCTAAGATGTTCGCTACAGTTATACTCGGCTAGTCTAGGGTGACAAAATCTTAAGATCAATTCTGGCGTTCGCTAGAATGTCAACACAGACGAACTAGTCATTATCATGCATGGTTATAACGACTCACATAGAGATCCAATACCATCTAAATAATAATGAGAAATCATATTCATTCGTGGTGACGATACGACAATACAAAATGATCAAACTATTTTATCGGAAAACATCGGGTTTTCCAGGGAAACCAACATTATTCACTTATACTTTCAATAACTACAATGCAAAACTTCTCATTTATACACGTTTTGAAATCATTCACGCATATACTTATGGATCATCACGCCTTTTGTATAAATAATTGCCGTTTCAGAAAATATCGGATTTTTTGGGTTTTACAAACTATGCAAAACATTTTCATGTCAAACCTGCTTATGAACTCACCAACATTATATATGTTGACGTTTTCAAAATAACTTGTATTCTTAGGTAACAGATAAGCTGAAGAACAATACCAAGTATGTTAGGATGTTATGCTTTGAAAACTTTCAAACAACTTATATTATGGATATGTATTATTTAGACAATGTACTTGATGTGAACAAAGTCAGTTGTAATGTATTGATGCATGGTGATGTTTATGTTATGTTTCATGTATATTCATTGTGATGATATTTCAATTGAAGTCACACGAGCCCTCGTACGTTTTCACCGTCTGGTTCGGGGGTGTGAAAAAAACTACTTGTCGATGATCACTTACCCCTTTAAGCTCCAACAGTTGATCCCAAGTATGAAGTCCCAAACTTCGACTAATGGTCCCGATTCGATGTGTGAGGTAAGAACAAGATCTTGGATGAATAATGATACAATAACTATGAACCTGAGTCATGGCATCTAAGAGGAGTGAGAATAAATAGACAACAAAAATGCATGAATGCTAATGCCCTACGTTAAATGTTATGCAAAAAGTAAAAAGGTGAAAAAGAAGAAAATAAAATATTTTTTGGAATTTTATAAAAAAATGAATGCAAATTAAAGCTAAAATGTTATGCAACCTAACTAAAATGCATAAGAAAGCAAAAAAGAAAAGGAAATACTCCACCCCAAGCTTAGAAATAAGCATTGTCCTTAATGCTTGGGGACGGGAAAATGTACCTAAATCGGGGGGGATAAGGGTATGGTGGGTAAGGGTAAGGGTAAGGTGGAGAGGGATAATGATGAATGGGAGGAGGGTTTGGGTTAATGGTTTCTTAAGGGAGAATGAATGCATAGAGAGAGGGAAACAACTGGTGTGTTAATGAAGAAGAAAGGTTGCATGTCACTTAAGTTATTTGGTCAACAAGTCAATGGAATTCAAATCTGGTCAAGAATCCACGCGGACAGTTTCTAGAGTACATGCGGACCATTTTCAGGACACACGAACAAGTTCTGGAGCACGCGCGGACCGCGTGAATAACGTTGAGAAGTTGTTGAATCTTTATTTTAATGTGATCAGGCTCACGCAGACGAGGGAATTAGACGCAGACCATTTGTAGGCTCTTTTAGAACAAGTTTCAAAGCTTCCGCATTTGACTAGAATGAACCCCGGGACTTCAAAATTCAACAGAATTTGACTTGAAAAATGAGGGAGAGCTTAGATTTTTAAAAATGGAAGCTTTTGAAAACGAAAAAAACGGTTTTAACAAAAGCATTTATTCGGAACATGAAAGAAAACGAAAGCACAATGCTTTCCAAAAATGCCCTTCTTTAACGTCTTTGGCGAGACGCCTCCAAACTTCACTTGAACACTTTGGGGCGTCCAAATGGACGACATATTGGATATTTGAATAAAAACCTTCATAGGATGGCTTCAATTGATATCCATTAACCTTGAAAACTTGCCACATGTCAACACTTTTTAATATCCACACCTCCATTGGGACTCTTTTCTTATATTTGACTTTCTTTTTACGGGAGAACCATAACGGACTTAGACCTTTGATAATAGAAATCATCCAACCATATTCTTTCTTGTACTTGTTCATTATGGTGACCAACTCTACCCTCTTTGACATGGTGGTTGAGTAGGTGACCGGTTGGGTGTCTTCTTTCTCGGGATACGTATCCTTTGAAGGGCCCGACAGATTTATCATTTCTAGCTCTTGTGGTTGTTCTACAACTGGAGGTAGTTTCTAAATGGTAGTGGGTGACTCAACCTCTCTTTCGTTAACCCCTATCACTTCCTTTATAGTTTCATTGTCAGCTTTCTCAATTTCCTCTTCCTCCTTGACAACCTCTTCCACTTCCACTCCTTCCTCTTCTTCATATGACACTCTTGGGCCATCAAAACTTTTCTCATCTTTCAAAGGAATGACACATGCGCTATGCTTTTGAGCTTCCATTATACTCATTAATTAAGCAAGTTGTGTTATTTGTAGCTCTAAGCTTTTGAGGCTGGCTTGGCTTGTTTCCTGGAAAAATTGGGTAGAAGTGCCAATGATTTTCACAATGTCTTCTAAGGACATGCATGCCGTTTCTTTTTGTTGGGGAGGGTAAGGATAGGGTTGTTGGAACTGTGGAGTTGGTTGGTATTGGTTATTTCCCCAAGCTTGGTATGGGTTTCGGTATTGGTTATTTCCCCAAGCTTGGTTGTTGTCCCACCATTGATCATGTTGAGGCCGATCATAACTCCATTGGTTTGACAAGTAGTAGCTTTCCTTCTTTTGCACTTCTTCGCATCTTCCTTGTAAATATGGACACATGTCAGAATGATGTCCATTTTAGGCGCAAAAATCACAAATAACAATTAAACTCTATCGACATTGAATTTAATCCACTAAATGTCACCATTAAACTATATCATGAGACTCCAACTAAGTGAAAATAATTCATTTTACAATAATTCAAAAATTCAAAGAAGTCAAACTCGAACTTTACAATCACCACCCACTACAACACGTTGCTACCGACCATTTGTGTTACCGTTGCAACCATCCTTCCTTCCAAATCAGATTTGCATTCATATAAAGTCATGTATTGATAGCTTAAAAACTACATTCACAGTCTAATAAACATATTGATTCACTTTTTTAGAGTTTAACGCAAAACTATTATAAAACTACTACATTTTTACACATTTATACAACACAAAAAAATAAATATATTTACAAGAAAACTAATACAAAGATTCATACAAAAATAATTCATACTTTAACGCAAAATTAACAAAAAAATTTGCAGCTTAATACAAATCATAGTTTAATATAATCAGTTCACAGTTTAATACAAAAAATTCACCACTTAATACAATAAATTCTCAGTTTAATGCACAAAAATGTTATATTCTTAACTTAAAACTTACATTTATACATATAGACGTGGACAGTCAATTTACAACCTAATACAATCAATTCACATCTTAAGATATTGAATTCACAATTTAATATACAAAATTCATTGCTTAATTTAATAAATTCATAGTTTAATACACAAAATTCACAACTTAATACAATTAATTCACAGTTTAATATACAAAATCGACAGTTTAATACAATAATTCACAATTTAATACACAAAAATTATATATTCGCAGCCATATCGCAACTTAAAATTTATATTTATACATTCATATCTAGAGGCATTTCTATGTATTAAAATGTGAATTGGTTATATTAAGATGTGAATAAAATTCACAGCTTAGTATAATTCACAATTTAATACACTGCATTCACACCTCATTTACATGTATAGATTTCAGATGTGGATAAAAAAAATCAGAATTCACAGTTTAATAAAACATTTCAGACGCTAATTCAAAGCTTAATTCAATATTTCAAACACTAAAATTCAAAGGATAAGGCATCAAAAAAATCATAGTATAATACACACTTCAAACACAAATTAACAACTTAATACAAAATTTTAAACACTTATTCATAACTTAAAAACTTACAGATCTTTTTGAGACATTTCATCAAACACCTTGTGTGCTTATTGTTTTCAGATGTGAGATGATTTATAGATCTTAGATTCTCATGTTCCTTAGAGTCTTCAGATATTCCAAATCTGAGCTTGTCATCGTATAGATCATCGTCAGAGCAGATCTGAAGCAACGTGAAAGTGGTGTTTGGAGGAAAAAACGACGGTTGTGGTGGTGGAATAGATCTGATACAATTTGTTTACTCTAGTAGTAGAAGGCAGCAGCAGGGATAGACGACGGTGGTGTAGTCGTCAACGTGTAGCCTTTGTCGATTGTGATGGTGACGATATCAAATATGAAGAAATCGCACAAAAAACAACATATCTGATCAGATTAGAGTGACGTTGGAAAATGGTAGATCTGGAAATGTTGGTTGTAGATCTGAAGGTGATGGTTCTAGATCTAAATGTGGTGGTTCCAGATCTGAAGGCGGTGGTTCTAGATCTGAAGAAATCGCACCAAAAACAACATATCTAATCAGATTTGAATAACATCAGAAAATCATAGATCTAGAAGTGTTGGTTGCAGATCTGAAGACGGTGTTTCTAGATCTGAAGGCAGTGGTTCCAGATCCGAAGGTGTCGTTTCTAGATCTGAAAACGACGGTACTAGATATGAAAGTTGTTGTCTGCCACCACGATATTCTGTTGGTAGCAGTGGTACTGCCAGTGGCAGTGGCAGCCGGAGGTAGTAGGAGGCAAAAGAGAGAGAGAGAGAGAGAGAGAGAGAGAGGGATAAAAAGAGATGTAAGTGTT
Organism: Lactuca serriola; assembly: GCF_051521515.1. NCBI lineage: Eukaryota > Viridiplantae > Streptophyta > Magnoliopsida > Asterales > Asteraceae > Lactuca > Lactuca serriola. The sequence continues at coordinate 164,521,332 of NC_136409.1, forward strand.
TGAGTTTGAATAATTGGTTATAAAAATGAAATTGATCTTTAGTTTGTAGTATTTAGTAACGTAAATAATTGAATTGACACAAATACCCTTAATGAAAAGGTTCTTAGATGGTTTTTAACATTTAAGGATTTTCATTTGATCTTTTACTTCTATTTATATATAATTAAATTAAAAATAAACCACCTCCCCCACACCCCTCATCCAGCAAGGAACCACATCCAGCAAGGAACCAGTAAGAGCAGAACGTGAACCAAACCAGGAGGAGCATAATAGTTTACATTCTGATAAAATGGTAAATAGCCAATAAAATATAAATATACAATTGGGTTTTTATATAATCAAAATATGGACATCATTATTCAATACACATCTTTAAATAACTATAAATTGACTCATTATATTTAATAATTTTAAAGAGGACTACGAATATGGAAAAACTCAACTACGACCATACATGTGTACATTCGTTGTAGTAAACTAGTAATCATACTCCCAAAAAAATGAAAGGACAGGGAATGGAGGTGGCTATATTTGGACCACTCCTAACTTTATTGGCACCGCGCCACAACAAATAACATCAATAGTTGTGGGGGCAACACGTGGGTGAAAGGGTCATACGTGGACCAATTACGTCTTCAATACAGCACGTGAGCACGACGCATGATGTATGTAGAAAGTTAGGAAAAGATACAATCTTTACGTGCCACGTATATGTAAAATCTAATACCTTTACATGGCGCTTTTTCAGAGTGTACACCTCACACATTTGATCATAGATTGTTTGCTCATAATTATACATGTACAATAAAAAATGGCATACACCAACTACCCCTATGGCCTAACACCCGACCCAAAAAAGGAAAACCCATGCTGGCATCACATGCATTACACACATGTACCAATAGATTTGCTTCTGGACCCACTCACCCATAAACTTACGTAGGGATCTAGTTTATATATATAGAGATCGTTTCTGAATTCTGTAAACCAACATAGACATCAAACACCTTCGTTTTCCTTCAAACCTGTAAAAACAATGGCTGTTTCTTCAAAACATAGCACCAGATGCCAAGTGAAATCCATTAGCTTGCCTTGCAGATCGCATCCGACCACTATTCGAATCGAACAACAGCTCAACGCGGCCAAGCTGGATGCAGCAACGGCGACACCACCATCTGCAAAAACCGTGTGCAATGGTTTGTCGCACCTGACAGAGCTCTATAAATCCATGGTCGACCTCCTAAATTCGTCCACCACACGAGTTTCAATCTCTCGACAACAAAACAAGAAATGGGTCGAAGATCTTGTAGACGAATCGGTTAAATTCTTGGATGTTTGTGGCAACACAAGGGATATGGTGGCACAGATCAAAGAACACATTACGGATCTCCATTGTGCTCTTCGTCGGAGGAGAAACACAGAAAACAACGTTGATTACAGTTCGTTTAGAAGGAAAATGAAGAAAGATGTTAAACGGTTGGTTGGAAGTTTGAAGGAAGTGGATAATACGATCAGTGGTGGATCTATGGTGGTGGATTCCGATCACCACCAGCTTGCAGCGGTAATGAAGGCAGTAGTGGGAGTTAGTGAGATGACAGTTGCTGTTTTGGAATCTTTGTTGTTGTTCTTAGCGATGCCGGTTTCAAAGCCAAACAGATTGTCATTTGTGGTATCGAAGTTGATACACAAAGGGATGGTGGCATGCGATGATCAACAAGAACTTGGAATTTTGAATGAATTGGATGCCATAGATGCTGGGTTGCAGGCAGCTCCATGTAAAGATGGATCATCGGAGAAGATACAGACTGCAAAGTGTAGATTGGAAAGTGTAGAATCTCAGCTCGAATGCATTGAGAGCAGATTAGAAAGCATTTTTAGACGATTAATTGGAACCAGAACATCTCTCCTCAACATCATGTCACAGTAAATTTTAGCCTGATGACATGTTTATCATGTAATTTGAGTTTTCATTTTAATGTACATTGCCAAAACGAATAGTTAAAATACAAATTCGATATTATACTCGCATAAATTAAACAACTCATTTCATGCAAACAAATTATATCATATATAATTAAGATACCCATGTTATGGGGGCCATGTATAGGCACCGGCTTTTTAATTAATAAGTGTGGCCCAAGAAGCAGTGGCATCTTCGAAGAACACATAGGTGATGGGTGACAGATCTTGTTGTTAAGGCAATATAACCGGATTTTATGTCGGAACGATGAATGTCATGAGGACAGGTTAAAGATTTTGGGTCGCCCCCGCCGGCCATCCCATAACTGGTTAAAAAATGCCTCGCAAAATGGGCCCATGAGCGATAAAGTGGGACTCATTGCTTGCTACTGAAGATAAATGGTATCTCTTGATAAACGAAAATAATTTGTTCATTTGTCATCTTATTTTATATTATTTTCATTAGGCATACGTTATTTTGTTATTATAGTAAATTTAGATTAAATTATATAAATATTAAATTTTATATAATATTTAAATATAATAACAAATATGTATCCAACTAGGTTATATCATGTGGAAACTACGGATAAAATATTTATTAAGATATAGGTAAAGTAAGATGCTAAGTTGAGAAACAAACAAAAGTAAATTGTTATATTTTGCATATTCTCTTCTATTGCAATAATATAAAAATAGGATCTAACTAAAATGAGGAATTAATAAATAATATAATGGTAATTTAGCAAACCGGTGAGAAGAGTCTTCGAGTATGCTAAATCGACAAATAAGAAACCATTGTGATGTGGCCACTTTAGGAAATTTCCTTAAAAATATATGGATTTCATTAATAAATACTTTGGTTAAACTATAAAATGGTAAAAATACGGTGACTTTTATGTAGATTACTATAACTAAAAATATTTACATGTAGAGAAAACCCAAAAATTATTTAACTCTTATTATTTAATTCTATTTCATCAAAAAAAACATTTTCAAAATGATACATTTCAAATTCCCATAAACAACAACCATACACACTTTAACTTTTTTAGAAAACCAGATTCCATTGCAATATCCTTTTCTCCGGGAAAACCAAAAAGCCAAATTTTCTATCCATTGACCCAACCACTATGTATTTTGCATCAGAACCAAAGCTTACAGATTTTATCTTACCTGCATTTTTAACTTTATTAACTTTATAATAAAAAAAATATCAAAATAATATTAAAATAGAAAAAGAAATATATATGACAGATATATAAGGGAATGTTTTAATACCATTCCATTTAGACGTAATCGTAGCTTGATAAACCTTGTTCCAATTAGCATTATTAATGACCAAAATACACTTCACGTGTAGTATGAGATATAATCCAAGAAGCACCTTATGTCTGAATCTCCTATCGCTTCCAATGTGATCAAATTTCAATACGTATAAAACGAAGGTAGGGGCATTAAAATCTAAGTCATTAAGTTAAATAAAAAATATTTTACAAGGACAAAAAGGTTATAAGATTCTTTCAGAGACCATACTCGTATGAATCAACAAAGCATAGGGCTAAATTGTAATTTAGTCTAAACATTTCAGAAGGCTAGAAATTAACAAATTCTGTTGGAGTATTCATAGTATATACGGTATCACACACTTGATGTTTCTGGGAAAATCTTCAAACTTGTTTACATACCCTTTTATGATCTCATAACTTCACGCAATTAAAATCATGGAACATATGCCTAATAAAAGATAACCCCACAAATATAATGATTTTGGATAGATAATGTGAGCAAATAAAAAAAAGTCCATCATGAGGGATCTTGTATTCTTTTTCTTTGTCTTTTCTTAGTTTCAAAATGAGATTGTGATGATAAATGGTGCCACAGATACCCAGTATAAACATGATCAAATTGATAATTATAGTCTGATCATGAGTGATTTCTCATTTTCAACTCAAAGTGCCTTATATGAGAATTGAAAATCCCATACAAGGTGAGTAATGAGTAATGGTTATAGAATCTTTCTAGTAAAAAAACTAAATTGTATTTTAAGATAATGAAAAGGGACGAAATAAAAGGAAAAGTGGGCTATGGTACAATTACTTAATGTAACATTGGCTAAACCTGAATTGAAACTGAAGATATGGGGTAACAAAGATTGAAGATAACCAACATCTACAGTTGGAGATAGGGGTTATTTGAACCTTTTAGTAAATTTGGTCTACCAAATCTACTGGTTTCAAAAGGCTTAGTCCTGAACCAGTGTATGAACCAAACATAAAGCTATAAAGACATTACAAATAAATAAGAAAATAAAGAAATAAGCCAACCTGAGATTCTTTTTGACAACATATGCATATGCCCTAACTAAGCAAATATATTGGATGATGCAGGTGAAGGAAAAAGAATGTCTTTTCCAACATCCATTATTATGCGCATCTACCTAGCAGTAATATCAAAAAGCCTATCAAACTGAGCAATTCTTCTGGTCTTGACTTTGTTTATATAAGTCACCTCAAATCAAAGGATCAGTGAAAGCTGAACAAAATCAAACAGAATAATCAGTGAACAAATAGATTGAATTTTGACAAAAAGTACATATAATGTCCATTTTTAGACTATTATCTCTGTTTCTACTTCATTATACTTAAATTTATGAACTTATGCATATGATAATCAACACAAACCATGAAAATTAGGGTATTGAAGTCTTTAAACGTTATTATGTATAAAAATTGCTAAATTGCATAGTGTTGTGTGAGGAGGAAAACATATTTATTTTGAAAGAGGACAACCTACTTTGGAAAGCAAAAATTATATAGTCGTTGTATCCTGGCATGGTATCTATGGGTTTACCTACAACAATCTGCATACAAAATAATTAATATCTGATTGATTATTGTAAAATAAATTTTAATAAATTAAAGAACTTAAGTAAAAAAAAGAAATAAAGAGCCTTCAAAAAATCATATTTCAATTTCTTCCAACTATAACCTTAAAAGTTGAAGAAGCTACCAATTATCAGTCGTCCAAATAATAAGAAATTATTATTTCTACAATTGAGCAAAAACAGAGGTGAAATGAAAAGAAATATATGATGTCAGTTTTATATAAAAGGATTAAAAAGATATAGGTTATATGTTTTTGTCCTTTGATAATTCAAGATGTTGCTCACCTGAGTTATCAACTGATGTCCACATAAACAGGGGTGAAAAGGTCATTTGATCATGAAAAGAGAATGAGACTGACTTACATCTCCAGGCTAGGATTTTCTTGAAGGCGGGTTGTAAGGAGCATGTGACCTATCAAAGAAAAATAAATCTTAAAATAAATTGCATTTTTGATATGTGGGTATATTTGAATCTTTTCATTTTGTTCGTAAAAGTTTTACCTTGCAGATTGGGAGTATGCTTTGACTAATCTTTGAGACTTAGCACATCTTTTTCTTCAAAAGGGTCTGATAGAGGATTAGCAAAATGACCAACCATTCTTCCTACATGTTTAAGTAAAAATTCAAAATCATAGCTTAATCATATATACCATTCCCACTCCAGTCTATAAATCGAGTGATACCGGTCACTTTGAGTTTAAAGAAAAGATGATAGTTTTATTTTTGGCTGCCAATTGTAAGTATGAAACTAAAGAACCCATAATCCAACTTGGAATTTTATAGAGAAATCATTTGTTTTCATTCCTTATCATTTATCTCCCATCAATTTCAAATATGTTGTAACGAATTCAGATTTCATATTCTTTGTATTCTTTGTACTCTTTATATAACTATAGAATATGGAATCATAATGAAACTATAAATTAGGTAAACTTTGAATGATAGAAAATGGTAAGGATTGAAGAAAGAACTTACCTTGATAACAGGCATTTGACCATCGAACATCAACACAACTCCCATTTGAAGTATCATGAATATATTAGCTTGGTCCTTCCTGTATTTGAAATCCACTGCGCATTTCAATTTTGGATATGATTTGTTAATGATTTCTTGCTATGCAGCGGGAAATATATTTACAATTGTCCCTGATTTTATGGGATCTTAGTTACAAGAATTGTTGACTGATTTTAAGGGTAGAATTGAATGGAATCGAAAAATATGAAGATTTTTTAACGGGCATACCTTAAATTAAGGGATGCAATCTTTAAATTTGAATTAGCAATGAAATGGTTTAACAACAATCATATGCTAATTGAACTCAGAGAGGCAACCCTAAATTTAAAACCTCAGTGTCGGAGCTGGAAAGGGAGAGACGACGCCATAGCTTCACGACCTAGACATTGCCTTGAATCCTAGAGAAGAAGAATAAGGATTACCGTCAACCATTGATCGGATCGAGGGTTTGAACAGGACAAGTATTAAACTGAATGTTTACCATAGAAGCCTAGTCTACCGATTTCAATTTTGGATAGATTACGTTCCATACTTGCAAAAAAAAATCATCATGATTTCAAAACAAATTAAGAACTGTTGAATTCAAAAAAATCAGGGAGCGGATAAAGAAATAGGGTAGAAAATGAGGAAGAGAATGAAGACTGGAAGTATGCAATCAATACGCTATACAATTACAGGAAGCGGGGCATTATTGGAAATTCACTTACATGTAATTGGCGGGATAAATTGATTGGGTGGGGCTAATTGACTGCCATGTGGCAAAAAATGTTTTATTTATTAGATTAGAGGAGGGGATTAGGGGATTCCTAATAATTTCTAATTTAAATCTAATTATTTTAGTTGCTTAGTATGCAATCAATACTCTACCCAAACAGTCCTCAGCTGCTGAAGGCCTCCTTGTAATGCCAATTAGCCACCACCTGATTACCATCACATGCAATGAGGCTCGGATAATCCTTCGAGTAAAAGTCTCGTCGCTACAACGGTTGGACTCAGACAAGAGCTGCGCAATAGGGCCAAATCCAGCACTCTGATATTATTCAACCCTGATCACATGTGATGTGACGTATTCACCTAATGGCTAACTCCCATCACTCAGAGTCCCACAAAGCACAAAGCAAGCAACATTCGGATAAATGAAACATACTCAGGCAAAACTATTCTCATAACAAGAAACTGTACTAGCATACAATGCTAAGCTCATGCTATCAGGCATAACCTACACAGGCTATCCTACTACTGTCTACTCATTACTAGCAAGAAATTCTTATCAAGCTGAAACACATAAAGCAGGCACATAAGGCATCATCCTAGATCCTTAGTCCTATTCTAGCATGCTGTTCTACTGAAGCTGAAACTGAAACTGAAACTGAAACTGATACTGATAATCATAACATAACTTGTATGGGTAAATTGGGAGTACTTACTTGAGCTCGGCTGATTGCATGCACCACACCCTTTTCTCTTTTCAAAACTCTTTTTGCTTTTTCTAAAACTATTTTCTTTATACTTTTTCTAAAATTGTTTTCTTTTCTCAAAATCCTTTTGTAACCATGGTTTTTCTCTTGAAAACTCTATACCACTTCCTTAGTTTGAGTTCAGACACACTCGGGAGTGCGCCCGAATCCCTCAAACCAAGGCTCTGATACCAACTTGTAACGACCCAAAAATCACAACTAAAAATTTCTTTAAAAACATTACTAAATCATATTTATAAAAACTGTATCATAAGTCATAACATAATTTTCGAGTATTAATTCAAAACATATTATCATTATCAGAGTCAAACATTCCCAGGTTAACTGACTATGGTGTGTGCACTGTAATCTTCCCGAGCTCCTCTTTTGAAAACTGAGTACCTGAAACCAAAACTGAAAACCGTAAGCACGAAGCTTAGTGAGCTCCCCCAATCTACCACATACCATGCAATAACATATAAAGCACATACTAGGCCTTGCCCACTGCATCGGACCGAGGTCCGGACTAATTGGGGCCTTGCCCCCTGCATCGGACCGAAGTCCGGAAACTGACTGGGACCTTGTCCCCTGCATCGGACCGAAGTCCGGACTAACTGGGGCCTTGCCCCCTGCATCGGACCGAAGTCCGGACTAACTGACTGGGGCCTTGCCCCCTGCATCAGACCGAAGTCCGGACTAACTGGGAAGAACATAACATAAACATATCAACTAGCATGAACACACATATACTGCATACTACATCGGGCCGTAGCCCAGAACACATAACACATAAATCCTGTCTGAGCCACGAAGGCATCAAACATACTAACTACTGCATCAGATCAAAATCCGGAAACTACTACTAGCTAAACGGGCCGGCATTGTGGCCTTAGACCCGTTCCTACTGGAAGGAAACTCACCTGAGACTGCTGAAATGATGCTTCTAATCCTTTTTGACTGCTACCTGACCTCTGATTCCGAACTGCTGCTCCACTAGCTCCTCGAGCTACCAATGTCAATATAACACTTAGTCCAACTGACCTCCAAAGGTCAACTAGGTCAACTCTGGTCAAGGTCAAAATCCTGGTCAGAGTCAACCTTCCAGGTCAACCCTACTCGCCGAGTCCACCTACTGACTCGCCGAGTTCATATGCTCAGGGTCTTTCTATTCGCGACTCGACTCGCCGAGTCAGTTCATGACTCGCCGAGTCAATTATTCCTGAGTCCTGACCTGTCCAACTCGCTGAGTCTCCACCCGACTCACTGATTCGAGTTTCAACTCGAAGGGTTTGGGGTTTCGCGACCTGACTCGCCGAGTCCAAGAATAGACGTGCCGAGTCCAAGGCAATCTTCAACCAACTCGTCGAGTTGTTCTTCCAACTCGCCGAGTTCATGCCTAACTTCATCCGACTCGACGAGCTGTTCATCCCACTCGTCGAGTTTCTCCTCATCTTCAAGCTACTCACCGAGTCCACTCGAAGGGCTCGCCGAGTCCAATCAGATCTACATACATGCAGAGGACTTTAGAGTGATGCATGGACTCCAAACTGTAGATCCACTATTCTAAAGCCTATTCCTTACGTAAAGTGGCAAACTTTACGTGTAGCTAATGAGATCTAGGTTCATTAACGCCTGTGTTTCCGGGCTTGCCACTTTTAGCAATATAATAGTCTAGGTTAACCTTTGTAACCCGTTTTGAAATAATAAGATTGTATTATTTGAGTATTATGTGTTTTTTCCTTAATTGCTTAATTATGTGGTTTGATTAATTAAGAATAAAAATAAGCATCAAAATTTAAGTGTAAAATAAACTTAATATCTTTGATTTATGTTGTAGTAATGGAAACGAGGTTTCCGAATTTATATAGAACGCCCAAATCTGACTTCGTATGAGGAAGTTATGATTTATCGAAGTTTCGGCTTAGCGGTATGCAGCCTGTTTTACTCAATTTGAGATCGAGGGGTTTTTAGCCGAAGCAATCTAAATGAAAATCGAAGATCTCATTGTTAGTATCGAAGCGATAAAAATTTAGGCGAGAACGGACGTCAAACGAAGAAGTTATGAATTTATAACGAAGTTTGTCTGTCGCGGCCTATTAAAAATAAATAATAAAAATAAAGTCAAAATTAGCCGACGAAGTCTAAACGAAAGTTGTAGAGCATAGTCTCACCTTTCCGTGGATATAAAGAACGTCGAAAACAGAGTTCGTATGAAGAAGATATGAATTTCCGAAGTTTATTAAATATTTTGTATTTATTTTTAAATGGAAATTCGAAAGCCTTATCCGAAGAGTAGTCACCGGTCCGATCCGACTTACGCCCCGCGTACTCCGAGGGATGTCGACACTCGCACTCGAGTCTTCGGATACGTAAGCAGTGGCGTATTCGGACCAGTACGCCCCGCGTACTCCGAGGCTCCAGCCTCCTATAAATAGGATCCGAAGGCAGCCGAGTCTTTTGCTCATTTTCTCTCTTCTCTCTCCCGTTTTGCATCATTTTGCATGCCAGAAATATCCCGAAGCCCCGGTATCATACTCTAGCCCCGAGGCAAGTCCCGAGATCCCGAAGATCCCGAGAAGTGCGGTTCCCGAGTTGAAGCTCTGCCCGCGAGAAGTTCGATTTTTGAAGAGATCTTCCAGATCTGCTGAGGATTACTACTTCTGCAAGTCGTAGTGTTGTCCGATCATCTTCTGATCAAGTGAGTGTATACTACCTTTCATAAACACGATAATAATACAAGTACGGTTTGTGTGTATTAAGTATATTGTTGTTTATATGTGTGAATGTGTATTCACTTTCTTCTAACTCATAGATATGATTTGTTCTCTATGAGATATGTGTTATGTGTGTGTGTGCCTCATCTGTTATGTGAAATATGTGTTGATTAAAGCATGCTATACAGGTTTTTTTACTATGTATACAAATGTATATTTTTATCTACAAATATGTTGGGTAGAACATGGGTAGATAGTTGGTGTGTAATAAACAGATGAGAGGCCTTGTTGTTGTTTGATTTAGTCATCTAGCGGAGTTTAGATGACGACCACATACTTTTCTAGATAGTCTTGCGGAAACATTAGCAGGTTCGCCACCTGTAGGTGTTAATGAACTTGGGTGTTCATTCGCTGCACTCCATCCCCCTCATGGTTGCCTTATTTGACTTATATTGCTGAGGTACCCCCGAAGCATGTGTTGTCGCCCCGATGAAATATTCTTAGACTAGGTCCCTTATGATTAGTTGTATTAGAGACATTAAAGTGAGAATAACGGGAATGGGTAATTGGGTTATTGTTGGTTGGTGAAAATTAAATCTGATATTTATTGTGGGTTGAAAACCCTATATGCTCACCAGGCTCCCAAGCCTGACCCACTCAGTTTTAAATTGTATTACAGGAAGTGGCGGAAGGGCATGAGATGGATGAACCATCAAGTTGTTTTGTTTACAAGTCTGCATATGTTTATATTTGTTAAATGACTTGTAATGTATTCGTTTATGCTTATTGGTCTGTATCGGAACATGACACCCCGAGTTTTGATTATAATGAAAATACATTTCGTTTATGAAATGCTTCGGTAAACATTGTTTTATCATGTTTTGTTTTTGGGAACAAATTCCGCAACTCTTTCAAATCAAAAGGATTTACTCTGAAAATATTTAAAAGCATAAATGAAAATCGGTCTTTTCTGGCCGAGATTTTGGGGATGTCACAGTTGGTATCAGAGCATTAGTTTAATCGAACTAGGAATTTGTAGGATTTCTAGACTTAAACTTAGAATGCTAAGTGGAATTTTGAGATGTGTGTCTGTTGTGATTTAGACACGAGCACTAGTTTATTTTAGGAAAATTGCCTAAAATGCTTTATGTGCTAAATGTTATATGTTGCCATATATGATATTATTTGTTCGGATCTATGGTCTGTTGCCGACCGGATCTAGAAACCTTATGTGTGTAGGATTCTAAGCGTACGTCTACGATATTAGAACTAGCATGTAAATGTTTCGGAGTGATAAGGATGATTTGATTATCTAGCATGACTGAGGATCTAATTTCACCTTATTCGGTGTGTAGATCAAAATGATGAGAACAAGAAGTGGAGTTGGAAATGTTGATGAAAACAGGAATCAACCACCAATGATTGAGCCAATACCTCTCGTAGCAGCAGCACCTGAGCTAATAACCATGGCCGGTGTGCAATTGATGATTCAGGCGATGTTGGATCGTCAGATGGATGAAACTAGACGGTTGCTTCAACAAAATCGTGAAGAACTGTCGATTCGTGTGGAAGAGCCTGAATTAAATGAAGGGCACTCGGAAGGTGGAAACTTCAGTGGGTCTGTTGGTCCAGCCAACCCACCGATAGTTAGGCAAGATAACCGTGAAGGAAGGAATGATGGAATGGGATGCAAGTACAAGGACTTTTTGACTTGCAAACCATCGACCTTCAATGGAAAGGAGGATCCGATTGGGGTTATGGATTGGATCTCCGAAATGGAGCTAGCCTTCATGACTTGTGACTGCAGAGGTAAATTGCAGACTATCTATGCCGTGCGTCAATTCCGAGGTGGAGCCGTTCGTTGGTGGAACACTCTAGGGAAGACTTTGAGCCCTAATGAGCCACTGCAATTGTCATGGGCAGAGTTCTTGGTGCAGTTCAAGCGCAAGTTCTGCTCGGCTCAAAATCTGTTGGAGTTGGAGAATAAGTTTTTGACATTGACGAAGGGTAGCATGTCAGTTGATGAATACACTAATAACTTCACCGATAAGATGGAGTTTGCCTTGCGTATCGTTCCAGATGAGCTGACAAAAGTGGATCGGTATGCGAAGGGACTCCCATGGGAGTACGAGGTGCCAGTACGTCAGGCACTTACTCTAGAGGCAGCTATCTGGGCTACCAAGTCTGTTGAGAACATGATCAAGGGGAGAACCACCGACAAGGTTGATGTTGGTGAGAAAAGAAAGTTTGAAGGAACATCTAGTTCCGGTAAGAGAAAGGAAAATTTTCGAAATCTGATTCGAAAAAGTTTGGGGGAAAAGGGGGCGAGGCGAAGTGGTGTGACAAGTGTAAGAAAAAGCACTTTGGGAAATGTAGCGAGGATGTAACCTGCTACAAGTGTGGAAAGGTCGGACATTTTGCCAATGAATGTCCGAACAACAAAAGGATGTGTTTTGGGTGTAATGAAGAGGGGCACATTTTGAAAGACTGTCCGAAGAAGAAGGAGGCAGCTAAGCCCAACATTCCACCAAAGCCGAAGGCGAGAGCCTTCCAGATGACACTTGAGGCTGTGAAGGATGAAGCTGATGTCGCCTCAGGTACCTTTCTCGTAAACAAATTACCTGCTCATATATTGTTTGATTCTGGAGCCAACTACTCCTTTATTTCGCATGAGTTTGGTAGAAAGCTAGCTTTGCCTGTTGATAGACTAGATAATGCTTTATTAGTCGAAGTAGCTAGTGGCAAGTTTGTACCTGTTAGCCATCGTATGAAAGACATCTTAATCGACCTTAATGGGAATAAGTTTCATGAGGCGTTATTGCCTATCGAACTTAATGGTTTCGACATCGTCTTGGGAATGGATTGGCTTAGCGCCAATGATGCCGAAATTTTATGCAAGAAAAAGATAGTTAAAGTAAACCCGCCGGGAAAAGATTCGTTTATGGTGTATGGGGACAAACGGCGAGTGAATTCTGGGATCATTTCTCTAATGAAAGCCAGAAAGTGTTTGACCAAGGGATGTACATTATATTTAGAGTTTGTGATTGATGCTAAGAAAGAAACGAAGGTGATGTAGAACATTCCAGTGGTGTGTGATTTTCCGGAAGTATTTCCCGAGGATCTTCCTGGATTACCACCTGATAGACAAGTGGAGTTCAGAATAGACTTGTTACCAGGAACCACGCCAATAGCAAAAGCACCTTATCGATTAGCACTGACGGAGATGAAGGAGCTGATGATGCAACTTCAGGAGTTATTGGACAAAGGTTTCATTAGACCTAGTTCATCGCCCTGGGGAGCTCCGGTGTTATTTGTGAAGAAGAAAGATGGAAGTATGAGAATGTGCATCGATTACAGAGAGTTGAACAAGGAAACAATAAAGAATAGATATCCGTTGCGAAGGATTGATGACCTGTTTAATCAATTGCAAGGTTCGAGCTATTTCTCGAAGATCGATCTTAGGTCAGGATATCATCAACTAAAAGTAAGAGAGCAAGATATCGAGAAGACTGCATTCAGAACTAGATATGGACACTACGAGTTCTTGGTTATGTCGTTTGGACTAACCAATGCTCCGGAAGCGTTCATGGATTTAATGAATAGGGTTTGTAATCCTTTCCTTGATAAATCCGTGATAGTGTTCATAGACGACATTTTGATCTACTCGAAAAGCCAGGAGGAGCATGGCAGACACTTGCGAGAAGTGTTGGAAGTTTTGAAGAAGGAGAAGCTTTATGCAAAGTTCTCCAAATGTGATTTTTGGATTCGTGAAGTCCAATTCTTGGGTCACGTGGTCAACCAAGAAGGGATAATGGTTGATCCAGCAAAGATTGAAGCTGTGATGAAGTGGGAACAACCGAAAAGTCCCATGGAGATTCGAAGCTTTTTGGGATTAGCCGGATATTACCGCAGGTTTATCCAAGGCTTTTCTTTGATCGCTACTCCATTAACAGCTTTGACCCATAATGGAGCTACTTATGCTTGGAATGATAAGCATAAAGAAGAATTCGAGAAGTTAAAGAAGAAGCTATGTGAGGCACCGATACTTTCTCTACCCGATGGAGTTGAAGACTTCGCTGTTTATAGCGATGCGTCTAGTGTTGGATTGGGTTGTGTTTTGACCCAAAGAGAAAAGGTGATAGCATATGCGTCTCGACAGCTGAAAGAGCATGAAAAGAATTACCCGACTCATGATTTGGAGTTGGCAGCGGTAGTTCTCACTCTGAAAATATGGAGGCATTACCTCTATGGCACGAAGTGCAAACTTTTTACTGATCATAAGAGTCTCCAATATCTCTTTAATCAGAAAAAATTGAATATGAGACAACGACGCTGGCTAGAATTACTTAAAGACTACGACTGCGAGATACTTTACCACCCCGGTAAAGCTAATGTTGTTGCTGATGCTCTCAGTCGGAAAGTCAATCTTGAAAGGAGGAGGCCAAGAGCGTTGAGAATTGAAGTTGTCTCGACCATTGTGGAAAGTATAAAGAAAGCTCAAGAGGAAGCTTCTGAGAAAAATGACCGAAAGGAGGAATGTTTGGGTAAAACGTTGGTGTTTGGTACAAACGGTCATGGACTGAAGGTATTCCAAGATCGTATTTGGGTACCTAAGTCAGGAGGAATTAGGGATCTTCTGATTGAAGAAGCTCACAAAACCATGTACTCAATTCATCCGGGTAGCACTAAAATGTATAGGGACCTGAAACCCTACTACTGGTGGCCGACGATGAAGCTTGATGTTGCAAAATATGTGGCCGAGTGTGTGACTTGTGCGAGAGTCAAGACACAACATCAGAAACCGTACAGGAGTTTAGAACCATTGCCTGTGCCTATGGGTAAGTGGGAAGACATTGCTATGGATTTTGTCACTAAACTGCCTAGAACAAAGAATGGTCACGACATGATTTGGGTGGTCGTTGATCGATTCACTAAGAGTGCGCATTTCATAGCAGCGAAGGAGAAATGGTCTATGGAAAAGCTTGCGAATTATTACATGAAGGAGATTGTGAGGCTTCACGGTGTTCCATTAACGATTGTATCAGATCGTGATAGCCGTTTCACCTCAAGGTTTTGGAAATGTCTACAAGAGGAAATGGGTACCAAGTTATGTTTAAGCACAGCTTACACACCGCAGACTGATGGTCAGAGTGAAATAACGATACAAACACTTGAAGATATGCTGAGAGCATGTACCTTGGAATTCCTAGGTAATTGGGATGAACAATTACCTTTAGTAGAATTTTTCTATAATAATAGTTTTCACTCGAGCATTAAGATGGCACCTTATCAAGCTTTGTATGGACAGAAGTGTCGTACGCCGTCTTGTTGGCTTGAGGCTGGGGAAAAACAGTTTATGGGACCAGAGATGGTTCATCAAACTGCTGAAAAGTTGAAAATAATTAGGGAAAGAATGTTAGCGGCTCAGGATCGTCAAAAGAGCTATGCTGACAAGAAGCGAAGACCGATGACTTTTGAGGTTGGAGATTCGGTTTTGCTTAAAGTCTCTCCGTGGAAGGGACTTATAAGATTTGGTAAAAGGGGGAAGTTGAGTCCAAGGTTTATTGGACCGTTTAAAGTTCTTCAGAGGGTTGGGAACCAAGCTTACAAGCTCGAATTACCCAAAGAACTGAATGGAATTCACAACACTTTTCATGTGTGTTATTTGAGGAAGTTCACAGGAGAAGTTCCTGATATAATTCCAATTTCTGAATTGAGAATTGATGAGAACAAAAGGTTGATTGAAGAACCAGAGGCAATTGTTGACCGAAAGACTAAGAAGTTGCGACGCAAAATGGTTGGGTTAGTGCTTGTCCGATGGAAACACACGAATGGGTCGAATCTCACCTGGGAGACGGAGAGTGACATGTTGAGTCGCTATCCGCATTTGTTTGTTGATGTGTGATTCCGGGGACGGAATCATTCTAAGGTGGAGGGAATTGTAACGTCTGTGTTTCCGGGCTTGCCACTTTTAGCAATGTAATAGTCTAGGTTAACCTTTGTAAGCCGTTTTGAAATAATAAGATTGTATTATTTGAGTATTATGTGTTTTGTGCTTAATTGCTTAATTATGTGGTTTGATTAATTAAAAATAAAAATAAGCGTCAAAATTTAAGTGTAAAATAAACTTTATATCTTTGATTTATGTTGTAGTAATTGAAACGAGGTTTCCGAATTTATATAGAACGCCCAAATCTGACTTCGTATGAGGAAGTTATGATTTATCGAAGTTTCGGCTTAGCGGTATGCAGCTTATTTTACTCGATTTGAGATCGAGGGGTTTTTAGCCGAAGCAATCTAAATGAGAATCGAAGATCTCATTGTTAGTATCGAAGCGATAAACAGTTAGGCGAGAACGGACGTCAAACGAAGAAGTTATGAATTTATAACAAAGTTTTTCTGTCGCGGCCTATTAAAAATAAATAATAAAAATAAATTCAAAATTAGTCGACGAAGTCTAAACGAAAGTTGTAGAGCGTAGTCTCACCTTTCCGTGGATATAAAGAACGTCGAAAACGGAGTTCGTATGAAGAAGATATGAATTTCCAAAGTTTATTAAATATTTTGTATTTATTTTTAAATGGAAATTCGGAAGCCTTATCCGAAGAGTAGTCACCGGTCCGATCCGACTTACGCCCCGCGTACTCCAAGGGATGTCGATACTCGCACTCGAGTCTTCGGATACGTAAGCAGTGACGTATTCGGACCAGTACGCCCCGCGTACTCCGAGGCTCCAGCCTCCTATAAATAGGATCCGAAGGCAGCCGAGTCTTTTGCTCATTTTCTCTCTTCTCTCTCCCGTTTTGCATCGTTTTGCGTGCCAGAAATATCCCGAAGCCCCGGTATCATACTCTAGCCCCGAGGCAAGTCCCGAGATCCCAAAGATCCCGAGAAGTGCGGTTCCCGAGTCGAAGCTCTGCCCGCGAGAAGTTTGATTTTTGAAGAGATCTTCCAGATCTACTGAGGATTACTACTTCTGCAAGTCGTAGTGCTGTCCGATCATCTTCTGATCAAGTGAGTGTATACTACCTTTCATAAACACGATAATAATACAAGTACGGTTTGTGTGTATTAAGTATATTGTTGTTTATATGTGTGAATGTGTATTCACTTTCTTCTAACTCATAGATATGATTTGTTCTCTATGAGATATGTGTTATGTGTGTGTGTGCCTCATCTGTTATGTGAAATATGTGTTGATTAAAGCATGCTATACATGTTTTTTTACTATGTATACAAATGTATATTTTTATCTACAAATATGTTGGGTAGAACATGGGTAGATACTTGGTGTGTAATAAACAAATGAGAGGCCTTGTTGTTGTTTGATTTAGTCATCTAGCGGAGTTTAGATGACGACCACATACTTTTCTAGATAGTCTTGTGGAAACATTAGCAGGTTCGCCACCTGTAGGTGTTAATGAACTTGGGTGTTCATTCGCTGCACTCCATCCCCCTCATGGTTGCCTTATTTGACTTATATTGCTGAGGTACCCCCGAAGCATGTGTTGTCGCCCCGATGAAATATTCTTAGACTAGGTCCCTTATGATTAGTTGTATTAGGGACATTAAAGTGAGAATAACGGGAATGGGTAATTGGGTTATTGTTGGTTGGTGAAAATTAAATATGATATTTATTATGGGTTGAAAACCCTATATGCTCACCAGGCTCCCAAGCCTGACCCACTCAGTTTTAAATTGTATTACAGGTAGTGGCGGAAGGGCATGAGATGGATGAACCATCAAGTTGTTTTGTTTACAAGTCTGCATATGTTTATATTTGTTAAATGACTTGTAATGTATTCGTTTTTGCTTATTGGTCTGTATCGGAACATGACACCCCGAGTTTTGATTATAATGAAAATACATTTCGTTTATCAAAATGCTTCGGTAAACATTGTTTTATCATGTTTTGTTTTTGGGAACAAATTCCGCAACTCTTTCAAATCAAAAGGATTTACTCTGAAAATATTTAAAAGCATAAATGAAAATCGGTCTTTTCTGGCCGAGATTTTGGGGATGTCACAGTTCAAATCACTATAAACTAGGGTTTAAGACAAAGGGGCTCAACAATCAACCCATAGACTGATGCTTTATGATTCTCCAGGCCAAGATACACATAGATCTGAAGTAGCAACTTCAGATCTGGGTTTCTAACTCGGAATAGCTCATAAACTTGTCCTAAAAGTCCCAAATCCCAAGATAAAGGTTGATCTATATGCAAAAGAGGGAAGGTAGCGACTCATTACCTTCAAATGCTCTGAAAGACCTCACAAACTCTGGATCTACTGCCAATTCTTGAATCCCCAATGAGTGCCTTCTTCCTTCTTCCTTCAAATCACCCAAAATGGCAAGAAAGCTTGAAAGAGCAACAATGGAGGCTTAGGGTTTCTGGTTCTGGACTATAGGGCCGCAAATGAGCCCTGGGGAAGAGAATAAGATGCTTAAATAGGGTACCAAGTCCCGAAATTAGGGTTTCCTCGTTCAGACCCAAATCGCCAAGTTCACGAGCCGACTCGCCGAGTTGGTCACTTACTCGATCCCCCGGATCCCGCTTTGACTCGTCGAGTTCCTCCCCGGGCTCGACGAGTCCACTCCTTGACTTAGGGTTTCTTTCATTTTCTTGGCCTTTCTGATCTTGGGTGTTACAACTCTCCCCCACTTAAACTAAACTTCGTCCTTGAAGTTTGCTATGACCAACTGTCCTGCGAACTGCCTCCAACTCTCTGCCTGGGAAATCTAACACCCTTTTGTCCATCACTCCAGCCACTTACAGTGCTGGTCACTACTGTTGATACATACTGAATCCTTCTCTTTTCCATAATTTTCTTAACGTTACATCTTCCGACTGAGAATTCTGTTACCCCTCATCCGCCTACCGGATGCACTGAGACCTCCCTGGTCCAACTATTATGTCAATATCTGAGTTACCGGACTCCCACCGCTCACTACACTCCATCGCAATCTCCTAGTCGCTCCCAGCGACTCCGGAAGATACTTTGACTATCTATAACTATTCTATCCATTCTGCCATCCATGCTGAATCGATGCCGCTGGAACCAGCCTGCTTATCTCTCACCTGATTACTCATCTCCTACTAACTCAAGCCTCTCATCCGGAAAGAAAAGCTACCTGCCTAGCTATCCTTACATATCACTTATACTTGGCAGAAGGGCTCAACTGATCCTGCTGAGAGGGATTTGTCGTTTCCAAACCAACCAACTATACTGTCAGCACTTGCATTCCAACACAAATACTAATACTGTCCAAAACTCTGAAACTATCCAAACACTGAACTGCCTGCAATACTGAACATGCCTGGAACTCTAAACTGCCTGAAACACTGAGCTGCCCGAAACACTAAACTGAATGAAACACTGAACTACCCGAAACACTGAACTACCTGATGCACTGAACTGACTGAAACACTGAGTTCCAAATCAACTGTGGAGTCAAAGGACTCCTTACTTAGTCGCTCCCACGACTTCTGAACGAAATCTTTCTCTGGAACTAGTTTCCACTAGTTATCCTGTCACTATGGCTCTAACAACCTCCCGATCCACCGATCAGGTCCTTACGTCACATCCTGACATCATTAATTCCACGACTAACAATATGATGGCTCCCAGACTGATGGTAGCCCTTAACATACCCGAACCCCAACAGTCCACTGCTACTCTGATCTCATAACTGTGGCGACGATCTACTGACAAATCGCTGACTTAACCATAACTGAACCATTTGGGAAATCCAGAATCTAACCCGTGGATTCCCATATCCTCACTACTACACCCGAACTGGTGGGTACTACTGCTTTCCCGCATCCAACAACGCGCTCATGCTGCCTACCAATCTGATAAAGGTTGCGGCTACGCTCGCGGACTTACAAATCTCTAATACTATCTGGCTGCTAGTGAATGCTACGGCTACCCCCGCAGACTTACAACACCACTACTACTATCCGACTGCTAGTGAATGCTACGGCTACCCCCGCGGACTTACAACACTCTACTACTATCTAACTGTTAGTGAATGCTACGGCTACCCCCGCAGACTTACAACACTTTACTACTATCCCGGGGACATCCTGACTATCCCTAGTCCCTCTAGTGATTCCTCATCCTGATTTCTCAAAACCAGCCATCAGTCTTTGAATACTGCATCATCCTCGACATCTTATATCCTTGATATACTTAGCGCTTCGTCGAGGAACTCTTCGGCTTGGTTCCCAAACCAACCGTCTACTAATCTGGATACAAGAAGCTATTGTTGGGAAATTTCCAAACTCCCAACTCCTGAATCTACACAATCCTGCATGCTGACTCTGTCACTGGCTACTAATATGAAAACATCTCTTGCTAACCGTTCTCAGGATCCTCATTCCGACTCACTTGAGCCCCTACAGGTGGTCCTCCAATCATGGATTCCCAACCAGCTTCTAACCATCTCGATTACATGAACTAACATCTGGGAAGGTCCTCGAACTCCCAATTCTGAACTTCTCAATCCATCGATTGCTGTGCTACTATCATTTCTTCTCAGAGGCCGCACACTCATTCTGGGTCTACGTGGCTCTTATCCTTGTATACTCGGAGGGTTCTCCTCCACTTGGATTCGGCTAGTTCCTTACTGCTCACTGGTCAAAAGGATTTCCAACCTTCCTTCCATTAAAAGGGCGATATGTTGTCCGCCGACGTTTACCCTTGCTAGCGCTCCAACTAACTCTTACTAGATCCGCACCCTTCTTGCTATCTGACTGAGCACCCTTCGATCCTTAACTGTATTTGCTTTAGGGACTACATCCCGAGAACCTGCGTTTGGGGTGCACATCCCCAACCCGCTTCCTTACTGACCGCTAGCTACTCCACTAAAAACTCTGGGTTATCACTACTGAAAATATAACTGATCATTACCCGACTAACGCCTTTCGCAGGTAGTAAGGCACTACTGCATCTTACACATACATGCTACAGTTACTGTATCCGAAGTAACCTGATCTAGAGGGGACGACCTCCAATTCACCATTCTAATTCCAAGGTATGCAGATGGCATAAAACTCATTCACAAGCAGGTAGTATAATACCCCAACACTTAAGCTTATTGATAACAATGCAGCAACATAACAATAATATCACAAATATAAAGTTGACAGAAAAGTATAGGATACATACCTCCATCACTCAGTGCTGCTTGAATCTCTGCTGAAATCTACCGGAAAACTCGGCTCCGAGCCGTAGGCGCCATTACCCGGCCCTGTTGTCCGTTGGTGGTTCTCAAAGTCCCAGGGGCAGGAGCTGGCACCTGCCCTGCTGAATACAAACTCGGACAATGGGCCTTCTTGTAGCCCCTCTGACTGGAATGGAAACATAACGGATCAAGTCCCTGGGCGATGGTAACAATACAGTCTCTGCTAAAATGACCAATCTGGCCGCACTTGAAACATCCAGCATCGCCACCACTTCTACGCCTGCACACACCCATGTGCGTCCTTCCGCACTTCCCGCATCGACTGCGGCTCTGATAGTTCCTCGTCCTCAAATCCGAACCCTTGGGCCTCTTACCCGAACCTGTGGCTACCTGAGTCTCATCCGTTTTGCTCTTCCTTTCCGACTCCATGCCCATCTCTCGCTCCTGCATTACCCCATCGGCACCGCCCGTCGACTGAACAACAGCTGTCTGATCCTGGAGCTTCGTGATCAATCTATCAGTGATCCTCACGACCATGTTGGGCAGATCCTCGCAAATGGCTCGCGTAACCTCCTCTACTATCCAATCATGCAAAGGTCTCTCTTGGAGACAGGATGCCCCACTCACTTCTGTCCCCTGATGGAAAAAAACTAGAAATGGGATCTCCCTCCCTAGTGGATCCCTGAACTCCATAAGAATCGGGACGTAGACGAGCCCCAATCTGTCCTGAAACTATCCCGGCCTTAAAGGCCTCAAGATGACTGTCCATGAGCTCCATAATGGCCTCTCTAACCGAACCGAAAATCACTGGAGTCTGATCAATGATGTTGCGCATGATCTCTGCGGAAATGAAATCCCTCATCTGATCATCAAGCTGCCCGGCTCCAAAGCCCGAGCCAGATCCCTCCTCGACGCCTGAACTGCTAACTGGTAGCTCGCCCAATGTCACCATGCTGAGAATATAACAATTCCTGATCAATTTACACACTACTGCTGCGGAATCTCTCACACACTCTACTAGTTCCCTGGTTTTTGCCTTGGCCCCTCTTGAATCGAGTCCGGATCCTATGCTTTCAGTAGTACGGGCCCATACTACCTTCCACATCTATCCATACTTTCCTCAAGAGTTACCTCAACTCCACCAAGTCCCCTTTACTCTTCTACTGATCTCTGCTACTCTCATCCTAGGCTTGCCCTAGGGAACATTTGACTCTACCCAAACAGTCCTCAGCTGCTGAAGGCCTCCTTATAATGCCAATTAGCCACCACCTGATTACCATCACATGCAATGAGGCTTGGATAATCCTTCGATAAAAGTCTCGTCCCTACAACGGTTGGACTCAGACAAGAGCTGCGCAATAGGGCCAAATCCAGCACTCTGATATTATTCAACCCTGATCACATGTGATGTGACGTATTCACCTAATGGCTAACTCCCATCACTCAGAGTCCCACAAAGCACAAAGCAAGCAGCATTCGGATAAAGGAAACATACTCAGGCAAAACTATTCTCATAACAAGAAACTGTACTAGCATACAATGCTAAGCTCATACTATCAGGCATAACCTACACAGGCTATCCTACTACTATCTACTCATTACTAGCATGAAATTATTATCAAGCTGAAACACATAAAGCAGGCACATAAGGCATCATCCTAGATCCTTAGTCCTATTCTAGCATGCTGTTCTACTGAAGCTGAAACTGAAACTGAAACTGATACTGATAATCATAACATAACTTGTATGGGTAAATTGGGAGTACTTACTTGAACTCGGCTGATTGCATGCACCACACCCTTTTCTCTTTTTAAAACTCTTTTTGCTTTTTCTAAAACTCTTTTCTTTATACTTTTTCTAAAATTGTTTTCTTTTCTCAAAATCCTTTAGTAACCATGGTTTTTCTCTTGAAAACTCTATACCACTTCCTTAGTTTGAGTTCAGACACACTCGGGAGTGCGCCCGAATCCCTCAAACCAAGGCTCTGATACCAACTTGTAACGATCCAAAAATCACAACTAAAAATTTCTTTAAAAACATTACTAAATCATATTTATAAAAAGTGTATCATAAGTCATAACATAATTTTTGAGTATTAATTCAAAACATATTATCATTATCAGAGTCAAACATTCCCAGGTTAACTGACTATGGTGTGTGCACTGTAATCTTCCCGAGCTCCTCTTTTGAAAACTGAGTACCTGAAACCAAAACTGAAAACCGTAAGCACGAAGCTTAGTGAGCTCCCCCAATCTACCACATACCATGCAATAACATATAAAGCACATACTAGGCCTTGCCCACTGCATCGGACCGAGGTCCGGACTAACTGGGGCCTTGCCCCCTGCATCGGACCGAAGTCCGGAAACTGACTGGGACCTTGTCCCCTGCATCGGACCGAAGTCCGGACTAACTGGGGCCTTGCCCCCTGCATCGGACCGAAGTCCGGACTAACTGACTGGGGCCTTGCCCCCTGCATCAGACCGAAGTCCGGACTAACTGGGAAGAACATAACATAAACATATCAACTAGCATGAACACACATATACTGCATACTACATCGGGCCGTAGCCCAGAACACATAACACATAAATCCTGTCTGAGCCACGAAGGCATCAAACATACTAACTACTGCATCAGATCAAAATCCGGAAACTACTACTAGCTAAACGGGCCGGCATTGTGGCCTTAGACCCGTTCCTACTGGAAGGAAACTCACCTGAGACTGCTGAAATGATGCTTCTAATCCTTTTTGACTGCTACCTGACCTCTGACTCCGAACTGCTGCTCCACTAGCTCCTCGAGCTACCAATGTCAATATAACACTTAGTCCAACTGACGTCCAAAGGTCAACTAGGTCAACTCTGGTCAAGGTCAAAATCCTAGTCAGAGTCAACCTTCCAGGTCAACCCTACTCGCCGAGTCCACCTACTGACTCGCCGAGTTCATATGCTCAGGGTCTTTCTATTCGCGACTCGACTCGCCGAGTCAGTTCATGACTCGCCGAGTCAATTATTCCTGAGTCCTGACCTGTCCAACTCGCTGAGTCTCCACCCGACTCACTGATTCGAGTTTCAACTCGAAGGGTTTGGGGTTTCGCGACCTGACTCGCCGAGTCCAAGAATAGACGTGCCGAGTCCAAGGCAATCTTCAACCAACTCGTCGAGTTGTTCTTCCAACTCGCCGAGTTCATGCCTAACTTCATCCGACTCGACGAGCTGTTCATCCCACTCGTCGAGTTTCTCCTCATCTTCAAGCTACTCACCGAGTCCACTCGAAGGACTCGCCGAGTCCAATCAGATCTACATACATGCAAAGGACTTTAGAGTCATGCATGGACTCCAAACTGTAGATCTACTCTTCTAAAGCCTATTCCTTACGTAAAGTGGCAAACTTTACGCGTAGCTAACGAGATCTAGGTTCAAATCACTATAAACTAGGGTTTGAGACATAGGGGCTCAACAATCAACCCATAGACTGATGCTTTATGATTCTCCAGGCCAAGATACACATAGATCTGAAGTAGCAACTTCAGATCTGGGCTTCTAACTCGGAATAGCTCATAAACTTGTCCTAAAAGTCCCAAATCCCAAGATAAAGGTTGATCTATATGCAAAAGAGGGAAGGTAGCGACTCATTACCTTCAAATGCTCTGGAAGACCTCACAAACTCAGGATCTACTGCCAATTATTGAATCCCCAATGAGTGCCTTCTTCCTTCTTCCTTCAAATCACCCAAAATGGCAAGAAAGCTTGAAAGAGCAACAATGGAGGCTTAGGGTTTCTGGTTTTGGACTATAGGGCCGCAAATGAGCCCTGGGGAAGAGAATAAGATGCTTAAATAGGGTACCAAGTCCCGAAATTAGGGTTTCCTCGTTTAGACCCAACTCGCCGAGTTCACGAGCCGACTCACCGAGTTGGTCACTTACTTGATCCCCCGGATCCCGCTCCGACTCGTCGAGTTCCTCCCCGGGCTCGACGAGTCCACTCCTTGACTTAGGGTTTCTTTCATTTTCTTGGCCTTTCTGATCTTGGGTGTTACATAAATATACAAGGACATCAATAAAATCTCAATCATGTCCTTTAAATAATGATATGTTTTAGGGTTTTATGCGGAAAATTCTCATTATTTTGGGAAATTTTTTTGATAAAATCCAAAAAGTTATTTTTTGAATAGAAAAGTCTCACTATTTTGAAAAAATCACATCATTTGTCATTTGTTGTTCAAATATAAAAAAATGATTTTTTCGTTAATTTGGGCAAAATATTAAATAATCGGGATTTTCTGTTAAAAAAAACTTTTAAGAATTTATTAAAAAATTTCCCAAAATAATAGGACTTTTCTGCATTAATCCCAAATTTTTATAAATATTTAAATTTGATTAAAATTTCATTTTATATGTTTCAATTTAAAAAAATAAACATAATTGATATATTTATGTAAGAAATAGTTCTAAAAGTTACATCATATATATATATATATATATATATATATATATATATATATATATATATATATATATATATATATATATATATATATATATAGAGAGAGAGAGAGAGAGAGAGTATTATGATATTAATAAAAATGGGTATATGGTTAACAAAGAAAAACAAAGGGAAATCTACTTTAAAATCCTAAATTTTAAGAAAAGTTTTAATAACGTTCTAAAAGTTTTTTTTAACAGAAAAATCTCAGTTATTTAATATTCTGCCCAAATTAACGAAAAAGTCATTTTTTTATATTTGGCCAGCAAATGACATATTATATGATTTTATCAAAATAATGAGACTTTTCTGTTAAAAAAAAATATGACTTTATTGAAACTTTTCTTAAAAGTTTGAGATTTTTCTGTAGATTTCTGAAAAAAAAAATATTGAGATCAAAAAGTTTAAAAAAGAGCATGAGGTAATAAAGTCCCTAGGGGTGTTCGTTTGGATGGATCGGTTTGATCCGATCCAATCAAGTGAATCCGAATAGATTTCGGTTTTCAAAACATTGATCCGAATAGTCTAAACTAAAATCCAACCAAATGACAATTCGGTTTGATCGGTTTTTACAATTCGGTTTTCAAGAGAAAAAGCATTTTGAAAAATATATAACTTGAATATTAGCAAAATCTATAAAGAAAATATTTTTATTTTTTATAAATTATAATTTATGAACAAATACTAAGAAAATATATTATATTTAATATTTCATTGACAAAAAAACTTTTGATAAGAAGTAATTTTAAAATAGTATATTCGATGAAAATTTCTAATAACTAAAAATAATAATTTAGTAAATTTACAAATA
This sequence comes from Lactuca serriola, assembly GCF_051521515.1. Classification (NCBI taxonomy): domain Eukaryota; kingdom Viridiplantae; phylum Streptophyta; class Magnoliopsida; order Asterales; family Asteraceae; genus Lactuca; species Lactuca serriola. The sequence goes on from NC_136409.1 coordinate 164,547,848, forward strand.
GTTAAAGATACATATGAAAAATAGATAATAAGTTGTTATTCGGTTTTTTTGGACTATTCGGTCGTTAGTTTATAAATCAAAACCAATCCGAAATCTAAAACAATAATTTGGTTTTGCTGAAAACCAATCCAAAAATCCGAATATCCGAACCAATTGTCCAATTGACAATTCGGTTGTATCCAAATAATGAACAGCCTTAAAAGTCACTCCCAATCAAATTTAGTTAGAAGTTTAGATTTCAAAAAAAATTATACTTAACACCATCTCCAACCTACTTTCATTTTTTTCTTAAAATATAAAGTAGAAAATAAAATAAATAGTGTTTCATCTTCAACCCTATTTTTTTAAACCTATTTTTACCCCAAAAAAATATATTCATAGTATATTCAATTCTTCCAACTTATATAGATTGTCGAACCTCAAACACACCCCTTCTATTAATTTAATTTTAACAAATGTATAATCTATATTTTTTTCATTACAGTAATATTAAATAAATAAGATTGTATTTATAATACTTAATTAGAAGCTTTTGTAACATACATTATTATTTTTTAAAATTTCAATATGTATTTAAATTTTTATATAAATTTGATAAATAAAAAAAAAACTTTATATTTATAATTAATTAATATACTTTAATATATAACAAATATTATAAGTATTAAATATTACATTTAAATTATAATTGGTAGATAAAAATAAACTAAAAATGTATAAATCTATAAAAAGAGGGACTAAAACTGACAAATCAAAGTGCATTTCCATTTTAAAATAAATGAATAGTATAACGCCAAATACGGTGTTATACTATTCATTTCTCCCATAATGCGGGAATAAACGGGGGTAAGATTGGAGATGAATGGGGTAAAAATTAGGGAAATAATGAAAAATAAGAGTAGGCTGAAGATGCTCTAAGGGCACCCGGTACGTGCTATAAACATGGCGTTATTGTCGACATGGCTATATGAAAATAACGGTATAACGCGGGGAACACCCTCCCCCCCCCCCCTCTCGTTATGAAGGTGTTTTTCGTCTCCGGTGGTAATGCACATGAGAGAAAACCTGATTTTGAACGTTAAGTTAACATTTTAAAATAACACACACACACACACAAATATATATGTATATATATATAATATTTTTTTTACTTATAAATACCTATTATCTATCACAAATTTTTTCACACAATTCGTCTCTTTCTCTATACAATTTCAATTATCTTAAAAAAAAAATATGGATCCCTAAGACTCGTCCGAGATGACGGTGATGATATGTTCTTCACTATGATGTACTGGTATTACACTAAAGAGATGCTACAACCAGACGCGCAGACCCTCTACTCACAAAACGTGCGATGTTAAATAGAGATCATGAAGTTGGAGCCAAATGTCTATATCGAGATTACTTTGCTGTAACAACGTAATTTTCAAAACGAAATTTTCATTTTTCAACAACCATTTTCATAATAAATATTCTCAAAAGTATCCAACATTAATTATCAAATCATATCGTTTCCCAAGATCACAAAAAATCAAATCCTCTCTCTAGTGTGTACGAGTCACGTCGGCGCCTTCCCACGGTCCTCGCTAGTACTTGAAACACATAACACAATAACTATAAGCATAAATGCTTAGTGAGTTCCCCAAAATACCACTTACAAACATACGGATTTCCAGGCCATACTCCACATGACCTTCCGGTCCATGTGTCTCAGGGGACTTCCGTCCCAACCCGGTAAACCTCCGGTCCTACCTGTGTTGACCTTCCGGTCCATAACTCCCTGACCTTCCGGTCCATATCATAATGCCTTCCGACCCATATCAAACATAGCATATATATCACATACATAGCGCATACGAAACAGACAACTCATAACATGTAACGCATATATATCATAGTACACCAGACCTTCCGGTCACACATAGGTACCTTTCCAGGTACAATATAGTGAGAAGACTCACCTCGTATGATGTCTAGAATCTCACGTGCTTGATATACCCAAATCTCGGAACGACGACCTAGCCCCGCCTAATCACAACAAATAATCATTCTAATTATTAACGGCTTTCAAGGCTATGCTACACCCTTTTCCACTATCCCACAGAGGGGTAAAAGACCATTTTACCACTCCCTGACTCAAAAGTCAACATGTTGACCAAAACCCTAAAAGTCAACAAAAAGTCAACAGCAAGCAGTACGTGGGGCGTACCAGCTCCTGTAAGTGGGGCGTACTCTTGCACTCCAGAAACGGGGGACGCGACCCATTACGCGGCGCGTACTGGGATTACGCCCAGCGTACATCCCAGTTTCTTACTTCCTCATTCGAATGTCTTAAACGATTAATACATAACCCCATATTCCAGATCTGGCCATTTTAATATCTCTTAATCCATAAAGTCGTAACCTTTAAGCCTTTGCATGGCTATAAAGGTTCCCCACACCTTCTAACACCTTTCCTTTCTCCTCTAAAAGTCTAGATCTCATGCATGGCTCAACATTCACGTCCAAGATTGCATTTTTATGAACTTACAACTCATATAGTCCTGGAATATGATAGATCTAGGCCAATGGAGACTATTTGCTCATAAAGTCTCCATCTTGGGACCAAAAACCCTAGAAATTGGTCAAAGAAGCACACCACACAAACTACAAGGCAAGATCTGAACTTTTTACCTCAGGAAGAAGCTCCAACTTTTGTAGTCCTCAGATCTACACTTGGCCACCCACTTCTAGCTTCCCCAATGGTCTCCTCTTCTCTTTCACCACCTTGGAATGACACTTTGAAGCTTAGAACACTCACACCCAAGCTAAAAACGAAGGAAATACTCTCTTAGGGTTTCTTTCTGAAAGATGGTGGCTGAGGGACAAGACCATCTCATTCCTTTTATAGCCCTCAAGTCATATTAGGGTTTTGAATCTAGGCCGGTTACGCCCGGCGTAACCTTAGGTACGCCCATCGTACCTGGATGAATCCGCGTACAAAATAAGCGCGCGAGTGCGCGTGGCGTACTCGTTGTACGCCCAGCGTACTCACAAGCTTGGCACTTAACATAAAGGGACCTAATATGACAACTTGGAAAAGATGAAGGGTTAAATGATTGAACCTGAATTCCGAGATGTTACAATTCTCCCCCACTAGAACCAGACTCAGTCCTCGAAGTCTTATACCTAAAACAACTCTGGATGCTGCTCCCGCATCTCTGACTCCGACTCCCATGTTAGCTCGGACCCCTTCCGATGCTGCCACTGAACCTGCACTAATGGCACTTCCTTGTTCCTCAGAACCTTGATCTTCCGATCCCGAATCGCGATTGGTCTCTCGACATAATTCAGACCCGCATCCACCTGAATATCCTCCAGAGGCACTACCTTCGACTCGTCGGCTATACACTCCCTCAGCTGAGATACGTGGAAGGTATCATGAATCTGGCTCAACTCCGCAGGTAGCTCCAGACAATATGCTACTCTGCCTACTCTCGTAATCACTTTAACGGCCCAATATACCGGGGCCCCAGCTTGCCCCTCTTCCTGAATCGGATCACTCCTTTCCAAGGAAATACCTCCAAGAGCACGAAATCACCGACCTGGAACTCGAGCTCAGACCGTCTCCTACCCGCATAACTTTTCTAGAGACTCTGAGCCGTCAACAACCTCTGTCGAACCTGTTGTATCTGCTCTGTTTTCTGGAGCATAATCTATGTACTACCCATCACGTGCTGCCCTACTTCTCCCCAGCATATGGGGGTCCGACACCTCCTCCCATATAACAGCTCAAAAGGTGGTATAACAATGCTCGAGTGATGGCTGTTGTTGTAGGAAAACTCAGCCAAGGGCAAATACGTGTCCCAACTTCCGCCGAAATCCGATACACAAGCCCGAAGCATGTCCTCGAGCGCCTGAATCGTCTGCTCACTCTGTTCGTCCGTCTGTGGATGGTATGCAGTACTGAAATGCAGCCTCGTACCCAACTCCTCGTGAAACTTCTTCCAAAATCTGGAAGTAAATCACACATCTCGATCTGAAACAATCGAGATCGGAACTCCATGCCGCGATACCACCTCCCTCACATACAGCTCGTACCAGCCTCTCAGCAGAAGAGCTCTCACTGATGGCAAGAAAGTGAGCGCTCTTCGTCAACCTGTCCACAATCACCCAAATTGCATCGACACCTCTAGCAGTCCTTGGCAATTTGGTGATAAAATCCATGGTAATATGCTCCCACTTCCACTCGGGAATCTCTAATGGCTGCAGCCTACCATGCGGACGCTGGTGCTCGACCTTAACCTTGCGACAGGTCAAGCACCTCTCTACAAACCATGCAACATCCCTCTTCATACAGGGCCACCAATACTCCTTCTTTAAATCCAAGAACATCTTAGTAGCCCCGGGATGGATCGAGAACTTCGACCTATGGGCCTCCTCCATCAAGATGGTACGCGCCCCGCCCACAAACGGTACCCAAATTTGGCCCTGAAAAGTCATAAGTCCTCGGCTATCGGTGACAAACTCCGATACCTGCCCGCTCACCCGCTCCCTTTTGCGGTTCTCCGGTCTCACGGCCTCTACCTGGGCCCCTCGAATGGTGTCCAACACCAGAGTCATCACTATCAACCTCATACAAACGTCTCGAATCGGGGCGCTCTCCGCCCTACGGCTCAACGCATCGGCTACAATATTAGCCTTGCCCGAGTGGTACAGGATCTTATAATTATAATCATTTACCACATCCAACCATCTCCTCTTGCGCATATTCAGGTTGGGATGATCCATTAAGTACTTCAGACTCTTTTGGTCCGTGTATATGGTACACCGAACCCCATACAGATAGTGACGCCAGATCTTGAGGGCGAACACCACGGCCCCCAGCTCCAGATCGTGGGTGGGATACCTCGACTCATGAGGCTTCAGCTGCCTCGAAGCATATGCTATCACATGCCCCCTCTACATAAGCACCGCTCCTAAACCGGATATCGATGCATCGCAGTACACCACAAAATCCTCCATCCCTTCCAGGAGTGCGAGCACCGAGGCTTCGCACAACTTTTGGCGAAGTGTCTCAAATGAGGTCTGCTGCTCTGGACCCCAAGAAAAAGCGACACCCTTCCGGGTCATCTTGGTAAGTGGCACGGCGATCTTGGAGAAATCCTTAATAAATCTCCGATAATAGCCGGCCAATCCCAGAAAGCTCCTGATCTCGGTGGGTGATATCGGCACCTCCCACCTCATGACAGCCTTAATCTTGGCTGGATTGACCAATATTCCATTCTGGTTGACGAAATGTCCCAAGAACTGAACCTCTCGTAACCAGAACTCACACTTGGAGAATTTGGCATACAACCTCTCCGATCTCAGAACTCCAAGGATCTCTCTCAAATGTTCCTCATGTTGCTCTCTAGACCTCGAATATACCAAAATATCGTCAATGAATATGATCACCGACCGATCCAGCATCGGCCTGCACACCCTGTTCATGAGGTCCATGAAAGCCGCTGGAGCATTGGTGAGCCCAAAAGGCATCACCACGAACTCGTAATGCCCATAACGAGTTCTAAATGTTGTTTTCTGAATATCTTCATCCCGAACCATCATCTGATGATAACCCGACATCAAGTCTATCATGGAGAACCAAGACGCCCCCTGCAACTGATCAAACAGATTATCAATCCTCGGCAACGGATAACGGTTCTTGACCGTTAACTTGTTCAACTCCCGGTAATCAATACACATCCGGTGCGAACCATCCTTCTTTTTGACAAAAAGGATCGGCGCTCCCCAAGGTGAGCTACTCGTTCGAATAAACCCCTTCCCCAACAGCTCCTGAAGCTGCGAGGATAACTCCTGCATCTCTGGCGGCGCGAGGCGATAAGGCGCCTTGGTGATAGGTGCTGCTCCCGGAACCAAATCGATACGGAACTCCACTTGCCTCTCAGGAGGCACACCCGGTAGTTCCTCGAGAAAAACATCTGGAAACTCGCACACTATCGGAACCTCATCAGTCGAACTTGGCCTCCCAGCGGCCACTCGAGTGTCCATAACATAGGCTACGAATCCACTGCAGCCTTGTTGCAAACTCTTCCTCGCCCTGGCAACCGAACAAAACGCTGACCCACATTGGGTTCCCTCACCATATACCGTAAGCACTCCCCCACTGGGGTCTTGTATCGTCACCAACTGACGCTCGCAATCTATAACAGCTCCATATCGGCTTAACCAATCCATGCCCACTATAACACACACATCCCCCATCACAATCGGGAACTCCACACCGAAGATCTCAAGGATACACCCTCGAATCACCTCCAAAGCATGCACTGCTCGCTCATCAGCTATGGAAACTCGTAGAGGTCGACTCAACGCCTCTCGACGGATACTAATGTGTTGACTAAATGACAAGGAAACAAAAGACCGACTCGCACCCGACTCAAATAACACCAAAGCAGGTACATAACTCAGAAGAAAAGTACCTATGCATATCATCATATAAGCACAATATCTCAAACAAAAGATAAAATACAGAATACATACCAGCCACAACATCGGGCGCCGCGCGGACCTCCTCCGCAGTCAACTGGAAAGCCCTCCCACGAGCCTGCGGAGCCTCGGCCTTCACCGGTCGAACCTCGGTAACCCTAGCAGTAGGCACAGATCCCTGTGCTGATCCCTGTTGTAGCTGAGGGCACTTGGCCTTCCGATGGCCGGTCTGGTTGCAATGGAAGCAAACCATAAATCCCTTGGGGCAATCTCTGGCGATATGCCCCTCCTTGCCATAGTTGTAGCAAGCACCCGATCGACAGGCCCCCTCATGACCCTTGCCGCACTTCCCGTAAGTGCGGCCCTTCTGGCCTCCAGTCCTCGAATCAGCGGACTTGGCCCACTTGGTTGCCGGCTGAGACCAAGCCGGCCACCGATCCATCCTCTAAGACTCGGCCTCCTCACTAGCTTGAGTCTCCAACTCAATCTCCCTCTTTCGGGCATTTACCTGGAGCTCAGCAAATGTCCGGTACGTCGAGTTCGACACGAACTCCCAAATTTCCCTCCTCAGAATGCCCAAATAACGGCTCATCCGTGTCTTCTCAGTGGACACCTGCTTAGGGCAGAACATCGCCCTCTCATGAAACTTCCGGGTGACCACAGTAATCGAATGATTACCCTGCTTGAGGGTCAAGAACTCCTGAACCAACTGTTCCCTCTCCACCGGGGGAACATACTCGTCTCTGAACATGGTGGTGAACCTCTCCCAGGTCACCGCTAAAATCTCTGCAATAGTGAAGTTCATTGTCACGAACTTCCACCAATCCTTCGCTCCCAAGCGAAGCTGGTTCAAAGTGAACCGTACCCTCAGATGCTCCAGACATGAAAACGTATAGAAGCATCCCTCAATGTCAACAATCCATCTCATCACAGCGATCAGATCCTGCGTCCCATCAAACTCGGGTGGCTTCGTGTTGCAGAACTCCCGAAACAACAACGAGTCACCTCCCTGAGGCCTGGCAGCAGCCACAGCTGCTGTAGCTGCAGTGACTGCGGCCTCGGTTACCGCGGCGTACCGCTCATCAAAAGTCTCCATCAGCATGGTCTTGATGGACCCAAACATCTCCGGGATCTCGGCCCTGATCGCCGCAGCCACCTCATCATGGATCATTTGACGAAGCTCCTCGTCACTCACACCGCTCGCCTCAGGTCTGTGGCGTGTCCCAACCATGATGTCTCTGAAATATAACATGATAATATCAAAGACTCATTCGAACATGCTCACACTCGAAATCTCGACCCTACTTGTTCCTTAGTACCCAAAGGATTCTTACCTAGAGTGCGCACTGCTCCGGTGTCTTCGGTACTACGGGCCTTTATACTACCGCCTACACCGCATCAGTATTCACCCTAAGTCCTCATCCTTGGATCCCAAATCACAAGTACTCTACATCTCACTGGCATAGGCTACTCCTCCGTAGACCTCTCATAAGCCCCTCACTGGTACCTACTCGCCTACAAGCATCAGATAGCAGCACATTCTCTCCTAGGCTAAGGCATCACAAAATCAGGCCACTCTAGTCCTAATATGAATACCTAGCTAGCTCTAGCATGCATAATATAACATATCATATTTCATAACACATACGTAAGGACATTTTGCGGGGTTCACCATTCGGGTGCTGACTGACCGTACACATTGCTCCGCTCTGGTTGTCTCAAAATCTCTTGCTTTTTAGAAAAATTAGTTTTTATCGTTTGATTTTCCTCAAATCCTCAGTTTGAGTTCGGCTACGCCCAAAGGTGCATCTGAATCCCTCAAACCAAGGCTCTGATACCAACTTGTAACAACGTAATTTTCAAAACGAAATTTTCATTTTTCAACAACCATTTTCATAGTAAATATTCTTAAAAGTATCCAACATTAATTATCAAATCATATCGTTTCCCAAGATCACAAAAAATCAAATCCTCTCTCTAGTGTGTACGAGTCACGTCGGCGCCTTCCCACGGTCCTCGCTAGTACCTGAAACACATAACACAACAACTGTAAGCATAAATGCTTAGTAAGTTCCCCAAAATACCACTTACAAACATACGCCTTTCCAGGCCATACTCCACATGATCTTCCGGTCCATGTGTCTCAGGGGACTTCCGTCCCAACCCAGTAAACCTTCCGGTCCTATCCGTGTTGACCTTCCGGTCCATAACTCCCTGACCTTCCGGTCCATATCATAATGCCTTCCGGCCCATATCAAACATAGCATATATATCACATACATAGCGCATACGAAACAGATAACTCATAACATGTAACACATATATATCATAGTACACAAGACCTTCCGGTCACACATTGGCACCTTTCCAGGTACAGTATAGTGAGAAGACTCACCTCGTATGATGTCTAGAATCTCACGTGCTTGATATACCCGAATCTCGGAACGACGACCTAGCCCTGCCTAATCACAACAAATAATCATTCTAATTATTAACGACTTTCAAGGCTATGCTACACCCTTTTCCACTATCCTACAGAGGGGTAAAAGACCATTTTACCACTCCATGACTCAAAAGTTCACATGTTGACCAAAACCCAAAAAGTCAACAGCAAGCAGTACGCGGGGAGTACCAGCTCCTGTACGCGGGGCGTACTCTTGCACTCCAGAAACGGGGGACGCGACCCATTATGTGGCGCGTATTGGGATTACGCCCAGCGTACATCCCAGTTTCTTACTTCCTCATTCTAATGTCTTAAACGATTAAAACATAACCCCATATTTTAGATCTGACCATTTTAATATCTCTTAATCCATAAAGTCGAAACCTTTAAGACTTTGCATGGCTATAAAGGTTCCCCACGCCTTCTAACACCTTTCCTTTCTCCTCCAAAAGTCTAGATCTCATGCATGGCTCAACATTCACGTCCAAGATTGCATTTTTATAAACATACAACTCATATAGTCCTGGAATATGATAAATCTAGGCTAATGGAGACTATTTGCTCATAAAGTCTCCATCTTGGGACCAAAAACCCTAGAAATTGGTCAAAGAAGCACACCACACAAACTACAAGGCAAGATCTGAACTTTTTACCTCAGGAAGAAGCTCCAACTTTTGTAGTCCTCAGATCTACACTTGGCCACCCACTTCTAGCTTCCCCAATGGTCTCCTCTTCTCTTTCACCACCTTGGAATGACACTTTGAAGCTTAGAACACTCACACCCAAGCTAAAAACGAAGGAAATACTCTCTTAGGGTTTCTTTCTGAAAGATGGTGGCTGAGGGACAAGACCATCTCATTCCTTTTATAGCCCTCAAGTCATATTAGGATTTTGAATCTGGGCCGGTTACACCCGGCGTAACCTTAGGTACGCCCAGCGTACCCAGATGAATCCGCGTACAAAATAAGCGCGCGAGTACGTGTAGCGTACTCCTTGTACGCCCAGCTTACTCATAAACTTGGCACTTAACATAAAGGGACCTAATATGACAACATGGAAAAGATGAAGGGTAAATGGTTGAACCTGAATTCCGGGATGTTACATTTGCAAAAAAGTGTATGTACAACTCATATGAGTTTGAAAAAAGATTTTGTTTGAGTAGGAATTTGTTCCTACATATCGCCAACACCTTGGAAAGCAGGTATATTTTATTTAATTTTAATACTTATTTATTACAAAATAAATACAAATTTTTGATAATATATATGTTAGGTATACATTTTACAAATTGAGATATGATGCTAGAGGTAGGCGAGGGCTTACAACGTTGCAAAAATGTTTTGTGGTCATTCGTTTGATGGTTATGGGGGAGTCACCCGATACCATGGACGATTATATGAGAATGTCTGAAATAACTGCAAGGGGGAGTTTATGTAGATTGCCAAGAGGTGTTGTTGAAACATTTGGAGACGTATAATTGCAAAAACCTTTGTTGCATGATTTGCAAGAATTTTATGCGACACATGAATAACGGCATGGGTTTCCAAAAATGATTGGAAGCATTGATTGCACACACTAGAAATGGAAAAATTGTCCAGTAGCATGGAAAAGGGTAGTATGCAAGTGGTTATCATGGATCGCCTTCGTTGGTATTAGAGGTTGTTGCTTCCTAAGATTTATGGATTTGGCATGCATTTTTGGGGTTGTGGGTTTCAACCACGACGTCAGTGTGCTTGATTAGTTACAAATATTTGGCGATCTTTTGTAAGGAAAGGCATTGGATGCTCCTTTCACTCTAACGCCCCGATTCTCAGGTATTGACCTATGGTTATAAATTTTTCATGATTTCAAGGTCTACTCGACGAGTTGGTTGCCCTAACTCGTCGAGTAGTAGCGGGTTGGTCCACGTGTTTAAGTGACCTACTCGTCAAGTCCAAAAAGGTACTCGACGAGTAGGAGCTGGAGGATGAAACCCTAATTTCCAGGGTTTTGCACCCTATTTAAGGGATCATTAGCCTCCTTTTAGCCTCCTTGAAATCCCTTGAGAACTCAACAAACCCTAATTCGTGTGAGTGTGCTCCATTTGTGTGTTTCAAGCTTTGGAATAGGATTTTTGGTGAAAAGAGCTTGGAGAGCAAGTGTCTAGAAGTAAGGAACGTGTGGGATATGAAATCTACCTCAATTGGCATCCTTTGGAAGGTATCAAGTCGTTAACTTGACCTCATTTCATTCTAGATCTCTTTTGGGTGAATTTTAGGGCTTTTCTAGCATATTAGGAAGCTTTTCTTGTGTATGAGCTAAGATCTGAAGTTGCAACTTCGGATCTGAGCTCTCTTGGGTCTCTAAGTCCATAAAGTTCCAACTTTGGATAGTATGAACCTCTCCTCAAGTGAAAACTCCATTTCAATCTTGGTTTTTTCATTTTAAGACTTTAGAGCCTTGCATGCACGTAAAGTTTGCAACTTTACATGATAAACATGCCTTGGGAAGCTGGATCTACAATATGGAACCTTATCATGGCTTAAAAGCATCTATTTGGATGAAGGACTAAAGGGACTCAGCGAGTTGCATGGTCAACTCGGCGAGTCCGATGAAGATTTTCGTGGGCTCGGCGAGTCAGTAGAGTGACTCGGCGAGTCAGCTAGGGTTTTCACAACCTTTGTACACGAATAAACTTGGCGAGTTGCAAGGGAAAATCGACGAGTTGGCCAAGGATTTTACGGCCGCAAACATTAGGAACTCGACGAGTCACTTAAGTGACTCGGCGAGTTGACGAGTTATGCAAGGAACTTGGCGAGTGGCTCATTATACTCGATGTGTTGAGTTCAACACGGACTGTTGACCTTGACCGTTGACTTTGACTTTGATCAAGGGTTAACTATTTGACTTCTGGGGCATTTTGGGAAATTGGAGTTTATAAACATGGTTGTGTGGAGATTATAGGAGTGGAGTTTATGGCGGTGATCTGAGAGTTTGAGCTTATCTTTCGAGCCGACAGTTGTATGGCGAGTTACCTCACTATACTAAGGGGTCTATGTAACGCCCTGTTCCGAATTAACTTCTAGTCTAAGGATGTGGCCCGAAGATTGGTCATCATAACGATTAGGGCTTTTGAAAAGGTAGGATCTAGGCCAATTCAGATGTGGGTGATGTATTATAAGTGATTCGGGTGTTCGGTTCGTGTTTTGGAGCCAAGGGGTATATCGGTAAAGTGGTAGTTCGAGCTCTTTATGAATTTTGGATTTTTGTTCAGAAGGTTTTGAGGTGAGGATAAGTTGATGTATGCGTAGAGCTTCTCGCCACCTTTCCGTGGATATAAGGATCGTCGGAATCGAACTTATAACGAAGAAGTTATGGCCTTCAGAAGTTTCATGGTTTTCAGGCTTAGCCGAGTACGCGGGGCGTACACACAGAGTACGTGGGGCGTATTAGTGAAGAAGGTAGTATGTTGGGCGTACTGACCATGATGGTCGCGAATGTTCTTTGGAGTACGTTGGGCGTACCATAAATACGTTGGGCGTACGCCAGTCAGATCAGAACCCTATTTTAGGGTCTTGGACCTTATTTAAGCTACTTATCTCATAACCTAACCCTAATACCTTCAGCCTCCATCCCTCCAAACCCTAGAAACTGACCCTTAGCCCCCATTTGAGTGATTGTAGAGCTTCAAAGTGATTTTTTTGGTGTGTTTTGGTGCTAGAAGAGGAAGAAGGAACTTCTTGAAGAGTCATTGTTTCACTTGGAGCTTTTGGATCCAAGATTTGTGCACCTAGATTTCTCTTCTGGAGGTATAAAGTCTTAACCTTGACAATTTTTTCATGTAGATCTATCTAAGTGGTACATTGTTATGGTTTTTGGTCCCTTTGAGGTGGTTCTTGTGAGTAGAAGTTACTCCAGAACATTTGAGCCTCTTATTTGGTCCTTATTGAGGTTATGGAGTCATAATGTTTAGATCTTGAGAGGCATAAACCTTCCATGCATGATTTGGTAGTCATTTGATGAAGTTTGGAACTTAGGTTTTAGATTTAGGCCCCATTGAGTTATGCTAAGTCATAAAGTTGGAAACTTTATGACTTAATAAGTCCCTTGAAATCAGATCTGAAAGTTTGGACTGAGGTCTTAAGGTATTAAAAAGTTCTAGGACATTTTGGGAGTGATTTTGACCTTTTGGAATTCATCCTTGGTGTTTGGGATTCATTAAGCCATGCAAAGGCTTAAAGCATTCGACTTTATGGGTCAAGTCACTTATATTAAGCCATTTTGAGGTTTGGACGTCTTGGCTTAATGGATTAAGAGCTAGGATTGAGAGTTGGTCATCAGGAGGAGTACATTGGGCGTATAAGCCTGTACGCGCAGCGTACAAGCCCTTAAGCCAGTACGCTTAGCGTACAGGATGAGCACGGCCCGCGTACTCAGCAGAATGGGATTTTGGTTTTTGGGCTTCGGTTTGGGCCATCTTATGGGCTTGTTGTTTTGGGCGCTGTTGGGCCATTAGGTTTTGGGTTGATATTTTATTTGTGGATGCCCACTATGGTCTCGGGCCCAATTTGGAAAATTGGGCCATGGACCGGGCCACAAGTGATTTCTTTAGCATTTTGGGTTTAAGTGTTTGGATTATTATTGGGCCATCATAATATGAAGTGTGTTGGGCTAGGAAGAATGATTGGGCCTCATGGCAAGACTTACGTAGAGGCTTGGGCCCAATTTAGAAAATTGGGCATTGACTGGATTATGGACATTATAGTGTTGGGCTTTTTTTGGGTTATAGCCTTAGTTCCGAATCATATTGGGCCATGGGTAATATGGTCATTTTACCCCATGCATGGATTAAGGATTTTGGTGTGGGAACCAATTGCTAATTGTGTATATTGATTGGTATTGATAGCTCGGGAAGTGGACATGGAAGCAACAAGGATTTCTTCGGGAAGCTTCTGCATTCGAGGTAAGTTACCTTCGTGTAAAAGTGGGTCTAAGGCACCAAGGTCGGCCCAATAGTATGAGTTATAAATGAGATGATTGTCTTTGTGATAATTGTCTGGTATGTGTTATCTGTCAAGATTACGTGCTAGTATGCTATGATGCTATGTGTTATGTGATAATAGGGGTAGGCTAGACCCCAATACCATTCAAAAGGACCAATGGGGTAGTTAGTGCCCAGTCATGCTAGTTACCTTATGCTAAGTGCTATGATTTTACGTGATAATAGTAGAGGGGTGAAATAGTCCCCGATGACCAGTCGAGAGGACCGAAGGGGTAGGCCAGCACCGAGATATGCTAGGCAAGGTTACCGGTCGAGAGGACCGAAGGGGTAGGCCAGCACCCCAGATATACTAGGCAAGGTTATCGGTCGAGAGGACCGAAGGGGTAGGCCAACACCTAGGTATGCTAGGCAAGGTTACCGGTCGAGAGGGATGAAGGGGTAGGTCAGGCACCCAGATATGTCTGGTAGTATGTGATTTGTATGGTATGTGGTATGATGGGGGAACTCACTAAGCTTAGTGCTTACAGTTTTCAGTTTTGGTTTCAGGTACTTCATTTTCAAAGGAAAGGATCCGGCTTGATCGTAGCACATCACACCATGTTTTCCGCACACAAGATCTTTGGTATTACAATCTGATATGGCTTTATGATACTATGTTTTGATTATTGAAACCTTGGTTTTGAAATGAGATATTATTATGAATGTTTTTATACTGATGGTTTTATGTAATAACTTAATTAAAACAGAATTTTTGGCCTGTATTTTTGGGATGTTACAGTCTAAGGCAACAAGGCCGACCCATTGGATGTGATATCCCAGAAATTGTTAGCATGTTGAGTATGAGTCAGTGTTGTATATTAGTTACTATGCCAGTAAGGTAGATCTGTAGGACTACCTGGAGTATTGTGTGTGATCATCTACATGTGCATTAGTTATGTTATATGTCGACATATTATGTGGGATGGGTTGAGTGATACTGCTCCGTGCGGTAACCAACAAAGCCGAGAGCATTCCAGATACGAGATGAGGGAGACTCGTACTGTGGGCTCGGTGGCAATCCTGATGTGAGTTGTGGGCCCAGAAGGTAATCCAGACTCACACTATGGGCCCAGGGGTAATCCAATCTGTAAAGGTGTGGACCCAGTATATGTTGTTATTTGTATATGTGTTATGTATAGGGTATCAGTATTTTGGGGGAACTCACTAAGCATCGGGCTTACAGTTTTAGTTTATTGTTTCAGGTACATCAGGGGATTGCGGAAAGGCGAAGGCGTGATCGTACAACTCCTCATGTTTTGTTTATGTTTCTGGGAGGACTCTGATATAGACTATTTTGAAAACAAATTTGTAATAAATTTTGGTTTTAAATGTTTTGAAAAGTCTTATATTGGCTCGAATTTTATGGGTGTTACATTCACAGCGAATGGAAACGAATACAAGTTTGGGTATTACCTTACGGATGGAATATATCTTGCATATTCAACATTCGTCAAGGCATTTCGTAACCCGGTTGAACCAAGAGATAAAATTTTTAAAAGAAGACAAGAAGGATTACATAAGAATGTGTGAAGTGACACATAGTTGAACATGCGACATGACAATTAGATTTAGAAACTCTATGATATATTATGTATACATGTATCATAATACATAACATGGTCGTAGAAGATCCGGGACGGAATATTGCACACTATATCAATGGAGCCCGGACACATTGAATTTCAACAAGGAACAACAGAATATTTGCACAAAGTTGTTGATATTCCAGACGCACATAAACACATACAACTTCGAGAAGACTTGTCAGATTATATCTTTGACGGTAACAATGATGAATAATATTGGAAAAATAAATTATGTATTTTTTTTGTCTTGTAATGTTTTTTTGGATGTTATGCCTAATTTAAATGCTATGTTTTTTCAAGTTTTTAAATATTATGTTTTATAAAAATATATTTGTTTTAATTTAAAAATAAAAAAATTATGACATGGAAAATAATAGGAGTTATAACATGTAGATAATATGATGATTATTTCCTCACTTGGTGCTATAACATCATTGATGATATGGCATGTAAGGTGACACCAACATTATGTTATAACTAGTTATCTATACTCAATCCTCTAAAACTAAACTAGTGTGTAGAAAAAAATAACACAAATTACTCAAATTGATTGGCTGACCCCTAATTTATTACCAACAAATTGCACAATTCACTCAAAATTGAAATCGTGTTAAAAAAATTAATCCAAATGGACTATAGCTGAAGTTTTAGAACAACAGACATATTTAACTATAATTATGTGTTTTTTTTCCGAAAGAGAACTATAATTATATATTAATGAGGGTCTCAAAGTGAGATTTTTGGTTGTGGTTAAAAAGATTGACCCAAAATTAATCTCATTAACAATTAACTTCTTAATCAAAATTAATTATGATTATATTCTTATAATTAAATTAAAGTTTCGGGCCCCATCCTCTATTATAATAAAATAGTACAATTATACCACATGGTAGTTGCTAAGCCCCTCCCAAGCTACTTTTCCTGCTCAAAGTTTCCAAGTGAAGTTCCGATAATGCCCTTTGTGCCTCTTAGTACCCCATCTGCCTTCATTCTCGCTCTTCATTGGAAATAATTAAGAGTTTCCAACTTTTGTGCAATAAATCAGCACCCAAATCACGGAGATTGTTGAAGAATCATTTCTACTCATTGCATGATTTCTCATATAAAATCCTAATAAACCAAGAAATTATAGAATATCAGGAACTGTTTCTTTCTAAAATCACAACAACTCGTCAAACTAATCTTATACAAAATTGAAGGTGTAGGTTTTTTTTTCACAGATCCTTTCTACATCGCTCCATCGCCTTCTACCACCTTCGTCATCTCCAATTGTTGTATTGATATAGGTTTCTCTCTATGTGTTTAAATCTCAGTTGATTACAAGTGGAGATTCGTATTACACTTATAATTTCAGTTGTTTACTCAAAATTTTGTGTTCTCTTGCCTTGCTTCAAGAACAGGGAAATAAAGATCAGGTTTCATTTTGTAGTTTATGCAATTTTTTGAACATTCTCCAAACTTTTCTCCATTTTCCTTTTGTCTGTGGGTTTTGATGCATTGAAAGAAATGCATAGAAATGTTTTTTCCATTGGACCTATCTTGAACACCGTAAGAAGCCTCTACGCTTGTTCTCAAAATGGTTTAAATATTAGGAAACGGTTCGAGAATATTCATTGGCTTTCAATCAAACACCAAGTTTTCGATGAAATTACTCAATGAGGTAACAAGTGTTTCCTTCACATTTGATCTATTTATCTTTTCAGTCATAAATCTTGCTTTTTTACATCTGTGGATTGTAAATGTATGTTTTTAGCTTAATAAAATGTATGGTTTTTTGGCTTTACGCATTGAGTTCATGTTCAAGGATATGTCTGTATAAGATATTACCAATGAACTACGAAAAGAACTTTTAAAAATTGAACCTTTTTGTATCTCCTATCTAATAAAAGATTCCTTTTTTTGACACGTGGCATCTCCTCAGCATATATTTTTTTTAAATTAAACTACCAAATATGCCCTTGAGACATTTGGTCAAGATTTAACGGATTCCAGGTTTTAAGGAATTTATAGATTTCAAATTTGAATCTTTAAAGCTTATCAAAATTCAACACTTATCAACGATTTTTAATCATGATTTCTATATCTCAGATCCTATCTCTTGGTTCTTGATTGCCTTAGATGGTTTGAATTAAGGTGGTTATTATGGAATTCAATTTTGAAATGTTGAATACCCTTATCTCTCCCTACCATGATTTCCTTTGATCCGTGACTTAATGGTAGTGAGGCTAATGTTACCCGCTTTGGTCTCCAATCCCACAATCTCCGCTCACCTCTTCATCTATCTATTAAAAGTAGATCGTGTTTGTCTTCTTGGGTTTGAAATTTTTATGTGAAGATGTATTGTTTGTGTAGATACTCTAGACAACGTCATAATGTGGAAGTGGTTAACGGGTTTCACGTATTCTCCTGTCTCTTCAGATCTTCTTCTGCAACATTGATTCTCAACAACCGTTTTCTACACATATAGATTAGTAATATTGTAGTTGGCTTTGATTTTATTATCTTCTTAGATCAATGCGGATAAATGTTCTCTTTTTTGTTTATCTTTTTAGGATTTTATGTTTTAGTTGTCGGTGAAGAAGTGAAGTTCAAAATAATATTGATGCCCGTTACATGGAGAAATTGATTTTCAAGGTAAGTTCTCTTTAAATCTAAATATTAATGCCTATTACGTGTTCGATGATATATCTCTTACAGTTGCACCATATTTTTCTTTTATTTTGTTCTTTGCTATCTTGATCATTGTTGTTCGTTTATTGAATTATTTTGTTAGTATTGTATAGGAGGTCCCATATGTGATAGACACAGAGTCTTTAGAGGAGAAAAAGACATGAGTGAAGGGTTTAGGAAGGAAAAAAACCAATGAAAAACAACATTTTTTTGGAAGGGCGATATTATGGTGCCTTGTGGTAGTTTGGTTGAATATGAGCATAAAGAAAGTCCTCGTGAATTCAATGAGTAGGTTTTTTATGATTCTAAACAGGTAATTATTGTTAGTTTTAAGAGTATATGTACTTTTTAAATCAAGGGTAAAATGGTCATTTGTTGACCATTTGTTCTTTTTGAGTTTGCTGGTTATTATAAAGATTTTGGTTGGCTTGAAGTTTGAAGAACAAAATGTTTTGTATGAAGAAGTTGATCCAGCTAATGCTGATGCTCACATTCTTTGACATGGATAAAGGTTATTTTGTCTTTTCTAAAAGGATAAAAATTTATAGTTTAGGGGATAAGGGTAGTATGGTCTATTTCAAATATAAAATAATTGATGTCATTTGTAATATGTTTTGGGCATCATATAAGCCTTATATAAGCCTTTGTAGACCAATTAATAATCGTTGGCTAAACTATGGCCCTATGTACCTATTCTTGATTTTTTTAATCAATTGTTAGTTAAAAAAAAACCTCCAATTGTTATTTTTAATTTGTTTTGGCTGCATGAGATATGGACTTATAAGATACATCAAAAGCAGTCAATGGATGAGGTTTCTTTGCTAATTAATGTTCTTCATCTCTTCTACCATAAGTTAAAGAGAAATTTATAATTCTAATCATCAGGTTCTTCCGAATAAACCTCATTCATATTGTTACTAATAAAACTGATTATTTGGTTGAATTAAGATACCATTCATGAAATGCTCATGTATGATTTGATTACTTTTTTACGTTGTGGTAATATTTATATACTTTTTTGCCATTTCTAATAAAGGACTTAAATAACAATTGTCAAAAATAAAACGTACGGGTGAATCCAAATTTTATTTTAAAGTTTACAACTATTTAAATACTTTTTTTTCATTACAAATAAAGCACTTGGATAACAATTGTGAATCATATGCTTTTTATGGAGTTTGATATATACAGTAATACAAAAACATTAGAAAGTTTTAACCCTAGCTTACCCACTTAAAGGATATGAAATTCATATATTTCCACCATCTAAGAATTTGATTTTGTGGGTGTTTTCAAAATATCGATTCGGATTTTTGTTATATGAAGTACAATGTAATTTGAAATTTTTTCCAGACTTATGAAGTTTATTTATTAAAAGTATTTCGCAACAAATTCTTTGTTGTTATTTATATAACATATTTGAGCTTATGAGTGGCTTCATTAAGGATGAACATTATTTT